>NW_005871049.1:33161835-33169155 GCF_000147115.1 Myotis lucifugus | reverse complement strand
GGGCTAAGGAACTGAATAGACTCTTCTCCAAAGAGGACATACAGATGGCCACTAGACATATGAAAAAATGTTCAATGTCACTACTCTACTAGTATATAGAGGATAAAAGCCAAGCAACTGAACAACAGGAACAATCGGGGGCGGGGCGGGCGGCCAACGTCCTGTGGCCCCTCCCCCAGGCCAGCCCAGCCCCAAACCCCAATGGGCACCCCTGCACGAATTGGTGCACCTGGCTTTTAGTCATCAGATAAATGCAAATTAAAACCACAATGAGCTATCACCTCACACCTGTCAGAATGGCTACAATCAATAAATCAACAAACAATGCTGGGAGGATGTGGAAAAAGGGGAACCCGCATGCACTGTTGGTGGGAATGCAGATTGGTGCAGCCACTGTGGAAAACAGTATGAAGTGAGTTCAAAAAATTAAAAATGCGCTTGTATGCATGCATATGAGCATAACCAATGGACATAAGACACTGGGGGGTAGGGGAAGCCGGGGTATTGTCAAGGGCGGGGGGAAAAAAAAAGGACACATATGTAATACCCTTTGTAATGCTTTAAGCAATAAAAAATAAATAAATAAATAAATAAATAAATAAATAAATAAATAAATTAAAAATGGAACTCCCTTATGACTATTGATTCCTCTTCTGGAAATGCAGCAAATAATCCTGTAACACTAATTCGAAAAAAATATATGCACCATTATTTTCATAGCAGTGTTATTTATAATAGCCAAGATTTGGAAGCAGCCAAAGTGCCCATCCGTAGATGACTGGATAAAAGAGCTGTGGTTCATTTACACAATGGAATACTACTGTGACAGATTTGAGAACATTATGCTAAATGAAATAAGCCAGTCAGAGAAAGACAAGTACCATATGATTTCACTCATATGTGGAATCTAATGAACAAACTAAACTTAGATGCAAAATAGAGATAGACTCATAGATAGAGAGCAGGCTGGCAGCTCTCAGGGATGGGACAAGACAGTAGTGGACATGGAGAATTGAGCAAAAATAGAAAGAAAAAAAAAGACAAAGAACTCAGGGACACGGACAACAGTGTGGTTCTTAATTGTGGGGGAAAGAAGGGTGGGTGGAGGTGGAAGAGGGTATAGGGGGAATAAATGGTGATGGGGAAAAATAAAGAAAATTTTAAAAATAATAACAATAACAGCTCCTGTAAAATTGAGATAACCTATCAATTTGATAAAATTAAAAATTTCAGTAATAATTGTCAATAAAGAATCATTTCAAAATAATTTACAATCAGTGATGAATGTCATTGTTTAGGCTCCAAGTTGTTGCAGTTCTTCCCTAGAATACAATTGAAACTATGATCATTTTTTGACATGTTTTATGAAGCAGGGTAATATCACATTACACAATACTATTGCTCTAACAGCCCAAGTGCATGTATGACTGTATACTGACATATACTGTATGTAGAAAGGTTCAAGGATGGATAGATAGGATAGAAAGAACAGATATGTGTGTGTGTGTGCATATGTGTATAAAATGATTAATAAACTTCACATATTTATCCAAAAAGAAAAACAAGACAACATGGTGGACAAATAATCACTAGTTATTTACTTTGAAGCTCTGGTATGGATCAAATCATGTAATTTTTTTTCTGCACCAACTGAAATATTGCCTTTGGTTGTTGGTTTATTATTTATTAATTTCAAACTGATGTCAATTTGTATAAAAATGCATCAAAAATATACATGTAAGTACAAAAACATGACCCCCTATTACTTTTAACTCTATTTCCTTTTATTTCTAATACAAAATATTAGGAACATGCCAATCATTACCTTTTAGACATGACACAAATTAAATATATATAATAGCTCAAAACTACTGTGTAAAACACATTTTGCAATAAACATATATTACAATTCAAAAAGTAAAATGGTAACCCTGGAATATATTGATTTTTATTTGGGGAGTTATTCAAGTTTATCTGTATTTCAAAGTAATAAGGTTGCAATGCCATGAATATAGATATTTTTCATATGTGTATGATGTCATACGTATTCATACTGTCAGTGTTAGTTTTATAAAAAATATTTCTTTGCAAAGCATGACAAGAATTAAGATATAAAAATAGTTTAATTTTAATTCCCCCAAACATTGAGTATTGGGAAAAGAACTCGACTTTCTGTTAGTATGTGTTTGTGTACATGCATTTGTATCAATTATTAAGGAATTATACATTCACTCATACTTATTTTCATTTTATTGTTGTTTTCTAAAATTAGTGTACATTACTGACCAGTGCCTGTTAAATAGTTATCAAGTTAATCATATGACTTGCTAAATATTTATCAAGTTCATCATGTGACCTATTTTTTAAATTTGAGGTATTCCAGGAATACTGCCCCGTGGTTATATTGTTATATTTTTCTGTTATTCTGCTGAATTAATTCTACAGATACTTAGGAATTTTACACCTACCAGGTACTGTGTTGGTAACACATGCACAGCACAGTGCTGAACATAGTTCCTTGCCAAACCTTCCTGGATTCTCTTTCTAGTTTTTATAAAGAATAGCAGAAGAGGGAAGGTACAACCTCTGCAGTGTTGAGTAAGCAGACGGCTCCTCTGCTGACCTCTACAAGGAGTAATATTTGCTACTTTTTGTGTGTGCATTCTGATTTTCTTTTGGAGGATGGCTTTCACCCATGTCCTGTTCATGTAACCTAGATGAGACCGAAGCCCTCTCTCCAGGTATGTACTTTGTAACCTTCCATCCAAGTGGTTCTCAAAGTATGGTTATCACATCCCAACTTCAGCATCATCTGAGAAATTGTATGAAATGTAAATTATTGGGCCTCGGTCTACCTGTGTATTAAATCCCAATTAGGCTCCAATTTGTTGTCTTTTAACAAGCCTTATGGGTGGTGCTGATGCATACTAAAAGCCTGCGAATGCCAGGATAAAGTGATTTTTAGAAATGGTCATGTGTCACAGGATGATCAAGAGTCAATCCTGAGACTTCTGATGGAACTGATGGAAAAAAGGCACTTTATTCTCATGTGGCTAAGATACAAAAGCTAGAATGTCTAAGTCTGGAGCTGTTGAGTAACCATCTTGTCTTCACTTAAGAAGAAGTGCTTAGGATTAAAACCAAACTAAGGAAATCAGAGCTGAAGGAAGCTGAAGGAGCTAGAGTTTGATAATAATTTTTAGAATCTTATCTCAGTGTGTGAAGAATTATCATAGTTCCTTTACATTATTAAAGCTTTTTTTTTCTTAAGTAAATTTGAGTTTAATTCCTGTCAGTCACTACAAAACACATCACAGAAATACAAAGTTGTAGTCAAAGAAATGCAGTTGTTTTCATTTTTATGCTATTCAATGTATATATTTTTTCCCCAATTCGGGGTCCATGAAGTTGGAAATTAGAAAAACAAGACTCATGTCTGAGAATTTTTATGTCATCAGTACACAAAACCAATATAGGCAAACTCTTCTGAAAGGACTATTAGATCCAGGACATGTGGCCTCCACTATGACTTGACAGAAGGTTAAACATATGGGACGAAATAACGTATCATCAAGGGAAAAAAAGATATTGGTGCCTATCGCTGCATAAGAAAAAGTGCCACAGAAGCAAATACAGTGGGGCCTAGACTTACGAGTTTAATTCGTTCCGTGATGGAGCTCGTAACTCAAATTACTCGTATGTCAAATCTTAAAGTGAACGAGTGAGACACGTGATGCTGGGCTGATGTTGTGGCATTCACTGTGACGTTCACTGCGCCAACTAGCGGTGGGGTATCTGAAGCTGGCTCGTAACCCGAATTTTAGCTAGCAACTCAAAGCAAAAAATCAGCCGAGACAGCTCGTATCTCGAAAAACTCGTTAGTCGGGACACTCGTAAGTCAAGGCCCCACTGTATTGAAAGGACATAGACAAGCACTCTCTGAGGAGAGGAACATTGGGATAAAGCATCAGTAGTGCTATCAGGTAGCAGGTATGTCTCTATTATGAATATGGGTGAAGCTGACTGAATATAATGTTATTAATATATTAAAAGCATGTAATAAACTTCACTTGGTTTGACTGTTTCTGCACATAAGCACATAAGAAGACTTCTATTTATAATTTGGCTGCCCAGAAGTTGAATTTATAAACATATTATTTAACGTAGAAATAATAAAGAAAAACTTTCAGGATTCCTGGACTCGGTTAATATTCAAATGCAGAAAACATAAGTCTGTTCCTGGTAGAAAGCTAATTATTGAAGCAAATGATTAGTAATATTTTAGGAGAGAAAAAAAAGAAAGAAGTAGTAGCTTTCTCCTAATATCTAAACCTAACTTTGGTATATTTGTATTATTCGACCCAGATGAAATATTAACACTCCCCAAGCCAATAAATGACCCTTGGCAAATAAGGAATTCATCTAATTCACATAGTTTTATTGATATAATTGTTCTATTAAAAGGCCTTAATTATTTCTGAATTAAGGCCTTATTATGGAGCCTTAATTATATGTGAAAGTTCCATTATAATCCTTGGCAAATTAGCAGACAGTTTAAGTCAGTTGGGAGCTACCTGCAAAGTTTTTCTTTAATTATTTTTGGTTAGTTTCTAGAACTACAGAAGTAGGAGGGTAGGAGAGGTATGCAGTCATGTCTAGAATAAAGGAGCAACATATATGCCCATAATTATGGTATGAATAGAATTGGCAATTATGTTATTTACATACTCTCTTTTAGGAATTTTCTTCTGAGGTGGGAACTGTGATAAACTCAAACTTGAGGATCACAAAAATGTAAAGACCCTAAGGCTCTATTGAGATTTTCTGGGTAGAAAGGCCATTGATCTAATTTCTCTGATCTCCCACATTAATCATCTATCTCCCGCATCAATACGGGTTCTGATATCCCTAAACTCTTCCTGGTGGGTGGTGTAGAGAAAAGACTTTCTTCTATTCTTTCACACAATGTTTGTCCTAAGGTTCTTTGGGAAACCTGACAGGTTGGGATATAGAAGGAATATTGAGAATCTCTGGGTCAGTACAAGGGTACCATTACACCAGAAAAGTGAGAAACTGAACTGCGAGTCCAGAGCAGATTGAAAAGAAAATTAAAACTGTTTCCCTTAAAGTAATGTTCAAGTAAAAGGTTTGAAAATAAAAATACCTTCAAAATACAAATGTGCAAGTGTTGAACAGATTAACTTTCTTACAACTTTGACTTGGTTTTAAATTCTGGGTCTAAAATATTAAAGGGAGGCAGTAGTACAAAACATAGCAAAGATTTAATAAGGTAAAAGTTAGAGTACATGTCAAACTCACATCTTAAAACTCCTATATTCTTGATACTTTCATCATTCAAGGAGAATGATTGATTCCAGTGCATTTCAGATGAAAGAACATATAAGCCTTTGAAGTTAATATTCTGCACAAATAGCATTTTCAAAGATGACGCTAAGAGAGTTTCTTTCATGTCATGAGAAGCATTGTTATTATAATAGAAAAATATGACAGCTTCTGTATAAAGTTGAGAAATAAAAAATGTAAATATGTATAATGTTTCATTTCAATATTACTATTGATAATTTCTCACAAATATTTAGACCCCTAAACTAATTCATTTGCTAATCTATAACCAACAAAAAATCCTTTTTCAAAAAATGCAATTATCTCTAATGTAAAATACAAATGAAAAATTCTTAAGAGATTGCTTTTTAATGCATATGTATGTATCCAGATTATTTTTAAATTTATAACCTATTCTAAAGAGAAGAAAATATTCATTTTCTTTATAATTCTATTTTCTCCTGAAAAATTACGTGAAAACTCAGAAGTGCAAGTACCTTGGGAAACATCAGAAACTGGGATGCTTAGCACTCATTTTCAGTAATCTACTGTAACAGATCCTTTCTCATCTCTGGAATTTCAATGACAAAAAAAAAACATTATCTTGTTACTTTTTGTGACACTAAACTAAGAAAAGATGAAATGCTATATGTAAATTCTTTTGTTTTGAAAACACTTTAGTCACTTTCACACAATCTTGTGGCACAGGTGCAGAAACAGTCAAATAATACATCCAGGGAAGGAAAGTGTAATGAAAAATGTCCTTTGCTATAAACTATTGCTAGCCCTTAGGTATTAGACAAATCATCTAGTTTTCACTGAAGTGCTTATTTAAAAATTGAGGTGAAAGATAAAAGATAAAAAGCATTTTGTTTAGAATCACAGTCCCTTTCTTTAGTATTCTCAGTGCCATGTAGTCAGAGAAAAGCCAGACCATTCTGAGGCCCATTCTACCCCTATGCATAGGTAGATTCCTGTTCAGTCATCTAAAGAAGGCACACATCGATGAGGGTCACCTAAAGAGGTGGACTATAAACAATTATGCATACATGTATTCATTTATGTGCTTGATAAGCCATGCCTAGTTGTAAAATCTAACCAATGCCAGGCATGAGTAAAGCTAGAGCCTCTTGTCTTCCAATGCTCAAATATTACATAAAATGATGCTGTACCATGAAATAATTACAATAATGACTAAGAAGGTGTGTGAGCATAAATTTATTGGAAAATTCATTTCAAAGTGATTAAATTATACAATATATTAAATTATAAATTTTTTAAATTTTTTTATATTTTAAAATCTGTATTGATATCCTGTCAATGTTATTTTTTGCAGCAAAATAACATATCCTATCTAATAAAGAGGGAATATGCTAATTGACCCTCATACCATCGCAAAGATGGCGGCAGCCACAGCCAATAAGGAGGTAATATGCTAATTGCCTGCCCGCCCTCAAAGATGGCAGAGCCCACAGCCAATAAGGAGGGAATATGCCAATTGACTACCTTGCCCTCAAAAATGGCGGCACCCACAGCCAATAAGGAGGGAATATGCTAATTGACTGTCTCGCCCTCAAAGATGGTGGCACCCACAGCCAATAAGGAGAGAATATGCTGTCTGCCCCACCCTCAAAGATGGCGGTGTCCACAGCCAATAAGGAGGGAATATGCTAATTGGCTGCCACACCCTCAAAGATGGTGGTGCCCACAGCCAACCACAAGATGGCTGGCAGGGGAGGGCAGTTGGGGGTGACCAGGCCTGCGGGGGAGGGCTGTTCGGGGGGGACCAGGCCTGCAGGGGAGGGCAGTTGGGGGTGACCAGGCCTGCAGGGGAGGGAAGTTGGGGGGAACAGGCCTGCAGGGGAGGGCAGTTAGGGGTGACTAGGTCGGCAGGGGAGGGCATTTGGGGGTGACCAGGCTGGCGGCAGTCAGACTTTCCCTGAGGGGTCCCAGATTGGAGAGGGTGCAGGCTGGGCT
>NW_005871049.1:33139954-33161735 GCF_000147115.1 Myotis lucifugus | reverse complement strand
AATATGCTAATTGACTGCCCCGCCCTCAAAGATGGCGGAGCCATAGCCACTAAGGAGGGAATATGCTAATTGACTGTCACACCCTCAAGATGGTGGTGCCCACAGCCAACCACAAGATGGCTGGCAAGGGAGGGCAGTTGGGGGTGACCAGGCCTGCAGGGGAGGGCTGTTGGGGGGGTCCAGGTAGGCAGGGGAGGGCATTTGGGGGCGACCGGGCCGGCGGCAGTCGGACTTCCCCCGAGGGGTCCCAGATTGGAGAGGGTGCAGGCTGGGCTGTGGGACACCACCACCCCCCCAGTGCATGAAATTTGTGCACTGGGCCTCTAGTGCATACATAAATGTCCAGCTAAATTGATATATATATACATATAAAAAGATAGTCTTTGCATAAAAGTATTAAATGAAGCAAAATAATCTGCAAGAGTGCCCAGATTTAATATTACATGTTTTAAATAAAAGATACTATCATATCCTGTAAAAATAGTCTAAAGCAAGCATGTCAAACTCAAAGGCTAACACAGGCCAAAGAAACGAGGCATGTGGCCTGTGGGCCGTGTTTGACATGCTTGGTCTAAAGTCTTGGGTGAAAATCTTGGGTGAATCTCTAAAAGCACAATTCCACTTTTCTAGCAGTTTATGTATTAAGTTTTATTTTGTTCATGAATATGAGTTTCCTTTTTTATTATAAAATAATATTTCATTATCTTCAGTTTACATTGTGAATGCTACTAAATAGTTTTCCCTTTTTTATTGCAAATGGTTATTTGACACTGGCTATTCTTCTCCACAGGTGGAATATAGCTGTTTTTATTTTCCCCCAAGAGGCAAATATTTCACATGAAATTATCAGAAAATCTCAAAAGGAGGTTATTTTGTACAATTATCCCTAACTAACCACACTCAGTGCTTTTTAAATATCTATCTATGTTTAATTATTCACACATGTACTACCACTGCAATCTTCTGGTATATGGTGTTTTGATGATTAGGATCGTGTTTGGTTTATTTTGTTATTTTTTTTATTATTTGATTTTCATTTTATATACCTTTAAATACATTATAAGAATGCCAAGGGAAATAAACATGGCTTCAGTTCTTTTAATCACTTAAGAGCTTTAATTAATATATATTTTTACATTTCAATTTCAAACTGTTAAAAAAGTTGAAGCATTTAATCAGCAATATAATTTGTGGATATTGTGTTGAAAAGAAATTGCTGATGAAGAGGACATGTCCCATCATTAGTTGTTTTTTTGTTAATGAGCTCAAGCCATACTTTTTCAAATATAATCTGCAGTATTTAATTAGTGAAATCATATAAACTGGAAATGTAGAATTTTCATTACCACGTACCATCTCTGAAAAGACACTGCTTCAGTGATAATAAAGTTGGTGAAAAGTAAAGTTCATCTATGTCTTTTGATGTGGTTTAGATCTTTCCCCCATTCTTTTTATATTGTTAATTTTTACTCTTTATTTTCATTTTTAAGAACCAATGTAGATTTATATAACAAATGGTTTGCTTTAGACATTTCTAGAAAAAAATCAGTCATGTGAATCAAATGTGTTCAGTGTGGCCTTTGTTATCTTATATAATAAAAGGCTAATATGCAAATAGACCAAATGGAGAAACCACCAGTCACTATGATGTGCACTGACCACCAGGGGGCAGATGCTCAACGCAGGAGCTGCCCCTAGTGGTCATTGCACTCCCAAAGGGGGAGTGCCGCTTAGCCAGAAGCCCTGAGCTGGGCTCACGGCTGGCACAGCAGTGGTGGCAGGAGCCTCTCCCACTTCTGAGGCAGCGCTAAGCCAGCAGTCAGATACCCTCCGAGGGCTCCTGGACTGGGAGAGGGTGCAGGCTGAGCTGAGGGACCCCCTTCCCCGCTTTCAGTGTATGAATGTCATGCACCAGGCCTCTAGTTAATTATATAACCACTAATTAGTTAGGAGTATGTAAATACATTTGTAAAACAGGGGGATCCTAGTTGTGAGAGGCAATGGTTTAACATATTTTTGCATTATAGACAATTGTCTTATCTATAAGACACTAACTGAACTATGAAAATAATTATAATACGTATTTACGAGAGACTGTGTACTATCCAAGTCAGGCCCTGCAATTAGTTCCTCTTTCTGTTATATTGGGATGGATGTTCTGTTGAGTTCCTCTTCCCTTTCTCTTTTTTGTCGATCTGAGCAGTCTCAGTTCCATTTAAGAAAATACATTGGGTTCTTCGACAGTTAACTTTAATCTACCTCTGAACTTTACCTTGTGTCTGTGAATGCCTTATCATAAGAATAAGAAAAATGTGCATGGGACATGAATGTAAGTCAAATATCACCTTTTGCCTTACTAAAGATACTGCAACCTTTCAAATAGAAAAATGATGGGAAAAATCACATTTCTACTGCAAGAAAAATAACAAAGATGAATTTGACAAATGCTGTTTTACTTTTAGTTCCAGAATAGACATAATTCAGAACATCTCTAGGACCTTAGTCTGTTAATACAAAACATTTGTTTTAGCATCCTAGAAAGAAAATAGTTGTTGACTCTCCTATTAATAAAACAAGATATGATGAGTTTTATTTTTTCATACTTTTATGAAAAACACATGCATAAGTCTAATATTTTTATGATTAAGCAGAAGGATTCAAAGTGGAATTAATACTCCCATCAACAAAGGGATTGATTAATCAAGAACCTATTCTTTGATGACTAATTAAATTAAAATGATACATTACTCTTCTTACCTATAAGTAATTTAAAATATTAAAGCATAAAACTTTTTTGAAATGTATGGGTTTTTATATCAGTCATCAAAGTAATCTCTATAAAACAAGTAAAATATCCTAATAAAAAGGCTTCCAAAATCAAGTTTTGTTTTATAAAAAGAACTCCTTCATATTCTCTATGAAAAATAAAATTTAAATTAAATTTAAATTACTCATCATTATATACAACAACGAAATGGCATATACATAGATCTTAATACTGATAATAGGCAAGTCTATTTCAGATACCTCCCAACTTTTCTTTATCCCCTTTTGCCCAAGATATCCCTGGATGTCAAAATAATTTTCCAGACTGGAATCAGCACATATATAGCCAACTCTACACTCAAAACTTACTTCTTTTCTCCATTTCTCTTTGAAATTTTCCTTCTGGGATCTCATTTCTTCAGGATGAGAACTGAAGGAAATCTTACTTCCTGATGCCTGGTAATACTGCAGATGACTTGATATGTTATTTACTTCTTCTCATGATCAATGGTGTTTTATCAAAATGGAATTGGTCACTAAATGATACAATTATAATAACTATGATGATGTAATTGAAGCACTAGGAACTCAAATTGCACCTGTATTATCTGCATTAGTGGACTATATTATGAATGATTTGTTAAGGAACATGTATGACATCAAGAACTCAACGAATGGCTAAATGAAAATTTTGAATGACTAAAATTGTGTATAGCATTTGCATAAAAGTGAATCATTGAATAATTCTAGTAATAACACTGTCTTTTAAAAAGTAACATAGTATAGAAATATTAAGAATGAATGCCAAACTGGTGACTAAAGAAAAAACAATGTAATCATTCTAATAAAACATAGTGTTATCTAAATGTTACTTCAAATGGCTATAATTAATTAAGGGATCAACTAGAAGTATGGATTGTTGTTAACCATACATATGTATAAATATAACCTCGATGTTTAAATGATTTTTATTGTTTGAAAGCACCAGCCTTATTAGTTCAATCAAAATATAAAAATAATGAATATATTCATTTTTATTTATATACATGTGGAGTTTTTTATTGTTGTTATTTGTTTGTTTTAGAATGTAAATTCTAGTCATTTGAAACTTGGATTTTACCATTTAAATTTGCAAGGTGCTTCATGCTAATCATGTGTTCATGTGATCACTGAATAAATACTTTTGATGATCAAAAAGAGCACTTTCCAAATAGATAAAATTTCAAATTTTTTAAAAAAATATTTTTATGGATTTTAGAAAGGAAGTGAGAGGGAGAGAGAGAAAGAGATAGAAACATCAATGATGAGAGAAAATCATTGATCGGCTGCCTCCTGCATACCCCACATTGGGGACTGAGCCTCAATCTAGGCATGTGCCCCAACCAGGAATGGAACCCTGACCTCCTGACTCATAGGTGGACGCTCAACCATGGAGCCACACTGGCCAGGCTAATTTCAAATTTTAAAACCCATAAATTCACAATAAGAGAACAAAATTAATATATTTGTATCTTATGTAGTTATGATTTTTGTTTTGTCTATTTTTTACTGTCATCATATTTTTTCTTTCAACTTCCTTGTCTGCATTTTAATTTACCACTTATAAAACCTAGTTATAAAATACACTGAAAAATCTGTGAAAATTAATTAACAGTGAGCACAACAGAATAAAAAAAGGAAGAAGATAAAAATCATAAGACAAGGGAAATAGGAAAAGGAAGAGCAATGGTTTAACAAAATAATTGGTATCTTTTTTTTATAAATGACTATAAAGCTTTATGCTAGTCAATTATTTCTACGGAGAAATGTTATTTTAAAAGGAAAAAAATTATCCTATATAATAAAAGGTTTATTTGCAAATTAGACCAGGAGTTCCACTGGGAGTTCCATGGTGAGTTCAACCAGGAGGCGGGGCTGGCCTGCCAACTGTCCATGGCCCCCTCCCACCAGCCGGTCCAGCCCTGATCGGCCCCAATTGGGCGGGCCAGCTGGACCCCACCTGTGCAGGAATTCGTGCACTGAGCCTCTAGTTGATATATAATAAAGTTTCCAGAAGACATTATTTATGTATTTATATTTCTTGGTTTTATATTGATATGTTAAGAATTCATCATAATTATTGTCAATATTCCATAAATCGAAGACATTGCCAATATTTCAAAATCATAAAGAAATAGACAAAACAGTCAAACTCTTTGTCTTTGATGTTTTAGCTACCCTTTCAATCTGCAGCAAATAGTCTGCTTCAAAACATAATACTTACAAATATTATAATGTAGTTTATAACACAATCAATATTCATCAAAGATTTAACACATAGAAAAGATTTTAATATAATACATATTATAAATTCATACATGTTAAGACCCTTCTAACGAGCCTGTTTCTAGTTAATTGCTTTCCTGCTCTTCTCCATTCCAAATTTTCTAATTCAAACCTTCAAGTTAAATATTTGTAAAATAATATTGGTAAGCTTTCTATTCATGGGTTAGGGGTGGCCTGAGCGATGGATTACTCTGACACAACGTTTGCTGTAGAAGAGAGGCCAAAGGGACCAGGCAGCCTTGATTGCCTGCCTCGTTAGGCTTTTGTTGCAGCTTTATCTTTTAGATATAATCATTAGGGTAAATAATCTTGGGAGGACACATGTGTTTGCATTGTCCTCAAGGCAAGGGCACACAAAGATTAGGTATAAGGATCCCAGTAAACACCTGGGGGTCTGCACATGCACAGACTTGTTTGGAAAGGTCAAGGAATAATTAGGGGCGCTGCCTTGGACACTATTCTAAGTCTCACCCAAGTCGGAATTCTCATAAACAGGACAGGTGGCCTTCCACACACTTCCTTTTTCTCAGAATGTCCTCCTTACAAACTTTCCAACCAAGTCTCATGTGCTTCCCAACATTTCTCTGTCATCAGTTACATTAGGCATTTGGAATGTGAAAAATGCTTTAACAATAATTTACTTACTATGTTTTGCAACATCATGTGCAAGAGCTTAGCAAGTAACTCACTATGTTTACTTTTTATATTGGATGAAGTCATGAAAATAGAAAGTGATTTTTCACAGATCATATTTCAAGTTGAAAGCCAGCATAAAATTATAGAATATTTTATCACAAAATCCAGTTTATGATTTTTTATCCTTTTAAAATTGAGTCATCTATCATTTAAACAAGATATAGTAGTTTCCAAGTATAATTTTTATCCTTTTTAAACTTTTTCAAAATGTGATTGTAGTCATTTTAAAATAATTCTAGACCTTTGGCAAAATTGTGGTTCTTAGTCTTCACCTCTCACTCTCCAGGAGACAAGGATATCTAAGTTTTTATCTATTTCCACTTTGGTTAGAATAGTAAGCGCTTTTTTTGATTGTATTAGGCTTCCTGCTTACCTTTGATTGCATGGACAGCTATAATGATTGTAATGAAGAATGAAATAATATAGTTCACTTTCCTGAATTCCCTCTTCCCCATACTAGGAAAATATATAATTCAGAACAAAAATGGTAATTATATATATGTATATATATATTGATCATAAGGTGCCAGAGGCAATTATTTTAAAACTATCCTATATATCATATGTTAGGTGTCCTTTCCCCTTTGTGTTCCTCTAAAATAACCTAATTTGAAGAGGAAGAGAAAATGGCAGCTAAATAGGCAGCAGTGTCATGCACCTCCTCCTAGGGCCAGGCCAGAAGAGCAACTAAATTGGAGAACATCCACGCCGAATTAACAAATTAGACATAGCTGAGGAGACAATTTCAATAAGGAAGGGCAGAGGATGCATAGAGAACACAGCTTGCCAGTCATAACCCGCATGGAATCACCACTGTGCCCAGCAGTTAGTGGCGCAGTACCTCCTGGTAATCTCCCAGACGTCTGCAGGGAGCGTGAACCACCAGAGTGAGCTCCCTCACCAGGCCTGCTTACCAGTCCACTGGGACTCAGCATCATAGGATCCCAGACACCTCATTGAGTGCAAGCCAGGGAGAACTCTGTACACCACCCTGCCCCAGACCACAGAACCGTGCTGCTAGCCTGACCCGAAGCCACCCAACACTCGCTCAACCCCCAGCACTGGGACCTGCTGCCAGGGCAACCCGGAGCAACCCAGAGCATGCCACAGGGGTGCTCTGATTGTATAACCTAGAGCAACCCACGCCCGCTCCACCCTAGCTCCCGGAAAGTCCTTCCGGGGCCATACAGAGCAACCCAATGGACACCTCACTCTGGGTGACAGGAGAGTATGGACTGAGTGGCCCAGGGCAACCTGTCCCCGTTCCACACTGAGGATGGGTGAACTGGAGCAACCCAGCATGCATCTTACTGAGGGATACAAGAAAGTGGGGACTGTGAAACCCAGAGCAACATACAGCCACTTCTCCCCGGGCCCTGGGACAGCCTTGCAGGAGCCACCTGGAGCAACCCAGCACATGCCTCACTCCAGGCAATAGGAAAGCACTCACGGGGTGACCTGGAGCAAGCCTGTGTGCCCAGCCAGGGACCACAGGATCACGCTGCAAATGAGCTGCCAGAGGGACCTAGGGTGCCACCCCGCCAAGGGTGCTGGGGCCGCAGAGAAAATTGCATGCCAGAGGTCTCTGGGTCCTCACAGGGAATTGCACATCAGAGGAACTGTGCATGCGCTCCCAACATACCAAGCATCTGAAGCAGACAACTGATGGACCAGATCCATGGAAGAAGGAGATAAAACTCAGAGCAGAAACAATAAAGGCTTGAGACTCAAGGCAGACCAGGCCTATAGGCTAATGATTTCTGTACCATTGCCCTGATAGGGTCTTCAACCTCTTAAAACCCAAGCAGGGTGCCCAGGGCCAGAAAGAGACAGGAAAATGGGGAGACAAAGAAACAACCCCCATTCAAAAGAAAAGGAGGGAACCCCCCCACAAACAAAGGAACTAAATGAAACAGAGGCATGCAGTAAGTCATAAAAAATAATTCAGAGTAAGGGTCATACAGTTCATAAACTAGATGGATGAGAAAATCAGCAACTTATGTACAAATAAAGAGGAAATAAAAAATGATATAGCTACCATAAAAAAAAAAAAAAACATGATGGGAGGTTTCAATAGTCCACTAGAAGAAGTGGAGGACTGAACTGGTGAGTTACAAAAGAGGGCAGAAAAACACACTCAATCTGAAGAGCAATTGAAGAAAAAAATTAGAAAGTAGGAGGAGAGCCTAAGGGAGCTTTGGGATGACATAAAATGAAGTAAAATATGTATAATAGGGATGCCAGAAGGAAAAGAAGAGGAGCAAGCTTTAGAAAAATTATTTGAAGAAATAATGACAAAAAACTTCCCTGATTTGGGGAAGAAAAAGGTCACACAACACAGAGAGTCCCAAAAAAGATGAACACAAAAAGACCCACACCAGGATATGTCATAATTACAATGGTAAATATTAACGACAAAGAGAGTATCTTAAAGGTTGCAAGAGAAAGACAGAGAGTTACCTACAAAGGATCTCCCATTAGATTATCAAATGGTTTCTCATCAGAAACACAGCAGAGCGGAAGGGAATGGAATGAAGTATACAAAGTGATGCGAAGCAAGAGACTGAATCCAAAAATACTCTATCCAGCAAGGCTATCATTGAAAATTAAAGGTGAAATCAGGAGCTTTGCAGACCAAAAAAGACTAAGGGAGTTTATCACTAACAAGCCAACAATGCAAGACATGCTAAAGGGACTGTTGTAACAAGAAGGAATAAAAGGAAAAAGGAACACAGGCATAAAGAACAGAAATGGCTACAAACAAGTACCTATCCTATCTAATAAAGAGGGAATATGCTAATTGACCATCATGCCCTCACAAGATGGTGGCGCCCATAGCCAATAAATAGGGAATATGCTAATTGACTACCATGCCCTCACAAGATGGCGGCAACCAGTTCCGTCAGCCCTGTCTTATCCAGCCAGAGTCCCCCATTCCCTTCAGCCCCACAGGGGATGGCAGTTGGGGACAATGATGCTGGCAGGGGAGCGGTTAGGGGGCTATCAGGCTGGCAGGCAGAATTATTAGGGGCAATCAGGCAGGCAGCAGGCGAGTGGTTAGGAGCCAGCAGTCCTGGATTGTGAGGTATGTCCAACTGCCGGTTTAGGCCCGATCGCCTAAACCAGCAGTCAGACAACTGCCGAGGGGTCCCTGATTGGAGAGTGTGCAGGCTAGGCTGAGGGACAACCCCCCCCCCCACCCGGGGCACAAATTTTGTGCACTGGGCCTCTAGTCAATAATAAAATTAAATGTAAATGGACTAAATCCTCTAACCAAAAGAAATAGAGTGGCTGAATGGATAAGAAAACATGACCCATATATATGCTCTCTACCAGAAATCCACCTCAGAACAAGGGACTCACACAGACTGAAAGTGAAGGGATGGAAAAAATATCTTTTAGGCAAATGGAAATGGAAAAAAAAGCTGGGGTAGCAATACTTATATATGACAAAATAGACCTCAAAGTGAAGACCATAGCAAGAGATAAGGAAGGCCACTTAATCATAGTAAAGGGATAGATACAACAAGAAGATATAACTCTGGTACACATATATGCACCCAATGGAGGAACACCCAAATAAATAAAAAAACTTCTGGAAGATAGCAAGGGAGAGATCAACAGCAATACAATCATAGTAGAGGACTTTAATACCCCATTGACATTACTGAATAAATTCTTTAAACAAAAAATCAGCAAAGAAATAGCAATCCTAAATGACTCACTAGATCAGATGGACTTAATCAATATTTTCAGAACATTTCACCCCAAAGCTTCAGAATATACATTCTTCTCAAGTACACATGGGCCATTTTCAAAGATAGACCACATATTGGGACACAGGCAAAGTTTCTCAAATTCAAGAAGACTGAAATCATATCAAGCATCTTCTCAAATCAGAGTGGCATACTATTAGAAACAAACTACAATAAAAATAATCAAAAAAATCCAAACACTTGCAGGTAAATAGCATATTATTAAACAACTAGAGGACTGGTGCACAAATTCGTGCATATTGAAAGGGTATTAATTAGAAGAAATATTTTAATATCGCTATTTACCCTTTCTCTATAATAGAAGTGTCAGAGATTAAAGAAAATTAGTAAAATGTATATGAAAATAATATATAAATTTATTAATAAATAAACAATATTAACATGATATAACAACAACAAAGACATGATATAAAAACAACAAAAACATGATATAAAAACAACATTGATACAAACAATGACTAATAAATTGATTAAACATATTCTAATATCTCCCTGTATACTACATTAAGAGTAAAAACACTTTCAGAGTGCTTGACTAAGTTCCCTTGTGATGAAGTATTTACAACTTTAATGTCACACACTCTTTGAACTCGAGAGAAAGCAACATATAACTGACCATGTCCGAAAAGGGGTTCAGATAAGAATATTACTACTCTGTCTAGAGTTTGTCCTTGTGATTTATTAATTGTCATTGCAAATGCTGGCATCACGGGAAACTGTCTTCGAATTAATTTAAATGGGAGGCCAGTGTCAGACAGGGACAAATCAATTCTTAGAATCCGAACAACCTCTCCTTCCACAGATCCTGTTAATACTTCAGCTTCTTTTGATAATAAATCTAGAACCATTACAAAGACCCCATTTACTGTTAATATTTCTCAGTAGCATGATGATTGCACCTACTTTCAATTTTAATTTATGACATGGCATTCCTGAAGGAGTAATACTATTAAGAAATTCGATGGGAAAATTTTCCTTTTCAGCATCATCCATTGAATCGATGGAATCATCACTCAAATAGGTGTGAAAATATCCATCGAGTATATCCAAAATTTCTTCATTTAACTTATGAATGTGCTCATTTTTAGGACAAAGAATTGCACTATTAGATATATTTTTAATATTATCTATAGATATACTAGTTCCAAAGGTAGCTTCAATAATAGATCCATTACAAATCATTTCACAGGGGGTTTCAATAATATTCATTCCTAAATAAAAACTGCTATCAAGTTTGCCATCTCCAAGTTTTACTAACCATTAACTAGAAACAGAATCCTCTGATCTCATATTTGTTTTAAGAGACAACTTTCTGAAACATCCCCAAACACTACAGTACTTTAAACTCATTTGTACTATGGCCGAACACATAGCATGTGGCACAACACTGAGACATTGTCAAAAATCCCCTCCAAGAAGGAGAACTTTCCCACCATAATTTCTCTTAGTAATCTATCTATGGCATTTATAGCATGACTGGATGCCATCGTGCATTCATCAATAATGAGAAGTTGGGCCTTTTTAATGGTTTTAGCAACTTCATTCTTTATATTGAGTCTAGAAATTTAAGTTTCATTTAATGGAATTGATAATTTATATTGGGAATAAAAGGTTCTTTCACCAAGAAGTAAATTTGCAGCAATTCCTGTAGACAATGTGGGTAAAACAGTACCACCATGACCTCTAATATAATGTATTAAAACTTTATAAAGATATATTTTTCCACTACTGCCTGGAACATCCAAGAAAAAGCATTTGGGGTGTACAGTTGGATCTTCGATGGCAGAAGTTATAGTCTGAAAGGCTACCAACTGTTCATCGTTCAGAGAATTTATGAAAACCTCTGCCAGTTGTCACTCATACGATAGTCTGGAGGACTGAAATGTGAACATTTCATTCCATGCAACGTGAATACTTCTTGAATTTTATTAAGGGCATGCATGTCACACTTTACACAGGCACCTTCTCTTCAATTTAATTTTTTAAAAATCTTCAATAAAATGATATTTATTCTCATTGCATAAATTGTCTGCATCAGAAGCACACTCAAACACGGTTCAGGGTGCGGGTGAACAGGAATCTGGGCTGTCAGGGTATGGACAGCAAGCTGACCAACAGCCGGTTCTGCGAGGAATGGGGCTCCCACCTCCCTGCTGTCAGGGTCTGGAGTGCAGGTATCCAACTGCCTCCTCCCTCCTGTCAGGGTCCAGGGTGTGGGTGAACGGGATTGGCCGATTCCGAGAGAAATGGGGCTCCTGCCTCCCTGTTGACAGGGTTTGGAATGTGGGTATCCAGCTCCCTCCTCCCTCCTGTCAGGATCCAGCGTGCGGGGGAACAGGATTTGGGGCTGTCAGGGCAATGACAGCAAGGTCTGGGTCAGTGCTCATCATAGCTACCAGCTGGTGGTCTGGCTGGTAGTCATTCTGGTTGTTACACCGTAACAGTCACTGGGCTTTTATTATATAGGATGAATGAGTTACCAAAGAAATCAAAGAGGAAATAAAAAACATCCTGTAAACAAATGACAATGAAAACACAACAATTCAATATCTATGGGACACAGTGAAAGCAGTCCTGAGAGGAAAGTTCATAGCATTATAGAGCTACCTCAAAGAACAAGAAATACTGGTAATAAATTATCTAACTCTACAACTTAAAGAATGAGAAAGAGAGCAACAAGAAAAGCCCAAAGTGAGCAGAAAGAAGGAAATAATAAAGATCATAGCAGAAATAAAGGACATAGAGAAAAAAAACAAACAACAATACAAAAGATCAATAAAACCAAGAGCTGGTTCTTTGAAAGGATAAACAATATTGTTGAACCTCTAGCCAGGCTAACGAGAAACAAAGAGAGAGGACCCAAACAAATAAAATCAGAAATGAAAGAGGCAGAATAACAACAGGACCCACAAAAATACAAAGAATTGTAAAAACATACAATAAACAACTCTATTCCAACAAACTGGTCAACCTAGAAGAAATGGAAGTATTCCTAGAACAATATGACATTCCAAAACTCAACCAGGAAGAATAAAAAAATCTGAACAGGCCGATAACAATGGAGGAAAATTGAATCAGTAATAAAAAAAAAAAACTTCCAGCAAACAAAAGCCCTGTGCCAGATGGCTTCATAGAGGACTTTTTACCAATCATTCAAAGAACTAAAACCTATCTTCCTCAAACTATTCCAAAAAATTCAAGAAGAAGGAACATTTACAAGCTCTTTTAATGAAGCCAGCATTACCCTAATTCCAATACCAGATAAAAACACTACAAAAAAAGAGAATTACTGACCAATATCTCTAATGAACATAGATGCTAAAATCCTCAACAGAATCCTAGCAAATCGGGTCCAGCATTACATTAGAAAGATTATACAAAATGACCAAGTGGGATTTATTCCGGGGATGCAAGGATGGTACAATATCCACAAATCAATAAACATGATACATCACATAAACAAATAGAGAGACACAAATCCCATAATCATATAAATCGATGCAGAAAAAGCATTTGACAAAATCCAACACCCTTTCTAGATAAAAACTCTCAACAAACTGGGAATAGAGGGATCATACCTCAACATAATAAAAGCCATCTATGACAAACCCACAGCCAACATCATACTCAATGGGCAAAAACTAAAACCATTTTCCCTAAGAATAGGAACAAGACAGAAATGCCTACTCTCACCACTCCTGTTTGAAATAGCACTGGAAGTTCTAGCCAAAGTGATCAGACAAGAAGAAGAAATAAAAGGCATCCAATTTGGAAAAGAAGAAGTAAAACTGTCATTGTTTATAGATGACATGATATTGTACATAGAAAACCCTAGAGACTCCATCAAAAACCTACTAGACTCAATAAATGAAATCGGCAATGTAGCAGGATACAAAATTAACACCCAGAAATCTGTGGCTTTTTTATACACCAATAATGCACTCATAGAAAGAGAAACTAAAAAAACAATCCCATTTACCATTGCACCAAAAAATTAAGATACCTAGGAATAAATTTAACTAAGGAGGTAAAAGACCTGTACTCAGAAAACTAGAAGACATTGAAAAAAGAGATAGAGGAAGACATAAACAAACGGAAGAATATACCATTCTCATGGATTGGTAGAATCAACATCGTTAAAATGTCCATACTACCTAAAGCAATCTATAGATGTAGATTGCTTACATTAAAATACCGACAGCATATTTCACAGACCTAGAACAACCTCTCCAAAAATTCATGTGGAATGAAAAAAAGACACCGAATAGCAGCAGCAATTTTGAGAAAGAAGAACAAAGTTGGAAGGATCAGAATACCAGATATCAAGCTATATTACAAAGCCACTGTGCTCAAAACTGCCTGGTACTGGTACAAGAACAGACATATAGACCAATGAAACAGAACAGAGAGCCCAGAAATCGACTCAAGTCATTATGCTCAATTAATATTTGACAAAGAAGGCAAGAACATACAATGGAGTCAAGACAGTCTCTTCAATAAATGGTGTTGGGAAAATTGGACAGATACATGCAAAAAAATGAAACTAGACCATCAACTTACACCAGATACAAAAATAAACTCAAAAGGGATAAAGGCCTTAAATCTAAAATGGGAAACCATAAAAATCTTGGAAGAATCCATAGGCAGCAAAATATCAAACATATGTTGTAGCAATATTTTTACCGATACAGCTCTTTGGGCAATGGAAACTAAGGAGAAAATAAACAAAAGGGACTACATCAAAATAAAAAGCTTCTGCAGAGCAAAAGAAACCATCAACAAAATAACAAGAAAGCACACTGCATGGGAGAACATATTTGCCAATGTTATATCAGATAGTGGCCTAATCTCCAATATTTATAAGGAACTCATACATCTTAACAAAAGAAAGATAAACAATCCAATAAAAAAATGGGCAAAGGACCTAAATAGACACTTTTCGAAAATGGACACAGAAGGCCAAGAGACATATGAAAACATGCTCAAAATCACTAATCATCTGAGAGATGCAAATCAAAACGGTACAGCGGTGGTGGTGGGAGCCTCTCCAGCCTCCTCAGCAGTGCTAAGGATGTCCAACTGCAGCTAGGCCTGCTCCCCGCTGGCAAGTGGCCATCCTCCAAGGGCTCCTGGGCTGCCAGAAGGATGTCTGACTGCCAGCTTAGGCCCAATCCCCCGGGGAGCGGGCCTAAGTCAGCAGGTGGTCATTCCCCGAGGGGTCCCAGACTGCAAGAGGGCACAGGCCGGGTCGAGGGACCCTCCTAAGTGCACAAATTTTTGTGCACCGGGCCTCTAGTCTATAACAATAAGAGCATAATATGCAAATCAACCGAACAGCCAAACAGCGGAACAACCATCCAGAACACTTTCCGGATGAAGCCAGGGCTGCGAGGGCCAAGGCAGTTGGGGCTGCGAGGGCCAAGGCAGCCGTGGCTGTGAGGGCCTACTCTTGTGCGAATTTTGTGCATTGGGCCTCTAATAGTCCTATAATGGAGTATATGCTGGAACTAAAAGCTTACATCCTATAGTTTCCACTTGGCCCTTCAATGACCAACCTGCCTACTTCTATTCCTTGTAACGTCTTAGCTCAGTTGCTATAACTGCAGCTGCCAGCTTGTCTGTTTCATTTCACTCTCACCACACATCATCTGTTTTGATTCTTGAGTCCCTTCAAAACACTCTAGTTACTTATCCTTGCTTTCAGATTCAACCTCCTTGATGAAATTACTGCATGTCCTCACCAGTCATCAAATCATCAATGTTGATTCTTGTCTCCTTCATATAATGAAGCCACCCTTCAAGGTGACGAAATCCAGCATTCATCATTCTTCTTGACTTTTACTGCACTCCCAAATTTATAGACACCTGAATTCGTAATACTCTCCACTTATTATCTGTGATAATATGCCCTCCCATATGCCTCTATTTTTTGTCTCCTGAATAAGAAAGGGCTCTGGTCTGGCTGGTGTTGCTCAGTGGTTGAGCATCGACCTGTGGACCAGGAGGTCATGGTTCAATTCCCTGCCGTGGTATATGCCTGGGTTGTGGGCTCGGTCCCCAGTGGGGGGTATATAGGAGGAAGCCAATCAATGATTATGTCTCATTATTAATGTTTTTCTTCTCTCTCTCTCTCTCTCTCTCTCTCTCTCTCTCTCTCTCTCTCTCTCTCTCCCCCTCCCTCCCTCCCTCCCTCTTCCTTCCTCTCTGAAATAAAAATATATATTAATAAAAGAAAGTGTTCACACACACACACACACACACACACACACGTTCCTTCTCATTCTCTGTATTTACCTCACATTGCTCAGTCTTCTTAAGCTTCTTAGACCATGGAAACTAGATCTCCAGCCAAGACCTCGCTGTTTTGATTTATATATTTCCTGCTGTCTGTATAACACTGCCCCTGAAGTTCACTCCATGTCTTCAAACTTAAAATTGAACTGATCATTTCTCTTTTACCTGTATAAATATTCTATAGCAAGACAATCTCAGCGAGCAATAATGATAAATTTGTCAGCATGTTTCAGTTGTGCTCTATTTTATATTCAAAATCCAGCCATGTACTTGGATCTCCCCCCGCTCCCCCCCCCCCAAGAGTAATAATTTTGTTAAAGACTATAAAACTTTGTGCTGGACAATATTAACTTTCTTCTTCCCAAACATAATTCCCATATTGTTACCTCAAATCTCTCTTCTCTGCTAGTTTGCAGATATCTTAAATATCTCAGATGTATACCAGTTTAGAATTGCAAAATAAATTCTAATTTAAGGAGGACCGTCTCCACCATCATTGATTAGGTTTGGAGCTCCAGAGATCTGAAGTCGTCTGTTTATTCTGTGGTCTCCCACTCTAGCATCTGAAAAATTCAAGAAGAGATGTATGTGATCTGGTCCTCAGCTGCCCACTGCTCTCCTCTATTCTCCAGGAATAACAGCTCTGATTATATTGGAGGGGTCATGGGAAAGAAAGAAAGAAAAATATTTCTGTAATTAACTTCAGTTTGTATCATCTCTCTGCTGGTTTCATGGATACTCTGGCCAGCTTCTCAGGGTACAGATGTTCTTTTGAGGAGGAAATCCAGTTAATGGCCCTGGAGGAATATACGTGAATTCTTCAGAAGGCCTTGGTCAAGGCCAACAATTCCCAGCTCCATGACACACTGGTAGTCCAACGCTTTTCCTTAGCTTTTGCCCCCTGTTCCTGCATCTGACAGTTTCCTGTCCACAGAATTTCATTGCATATCTCTTCTTCCCAGCTTTCCTAAATATAGTCTACAAGGTGTGGGATATGTTGGTTTAAGCAGGATGAATAGTAGCACTTGTTAGTAGGCCCAGTCCGATCACTAGTTCCCCAATTTTTGTTGTTGTTGTTGTTCTCTTGGCCCAAATTTAAGCCATAATTGCCAACCTATTGTTATAGCACCCTCAAACAATAGTGTCTCAGAATTCCTCTATCTTTCCTTTGTTTTGTTTCGATCTTTATAGCCTATTCCAGACATTTTGTTCTCTGAAATCCTGTTCCATTATTTCACATTCCTTGTTATTAAATGTAATCCTATTTTATTATCTCTTTAATCAAGTTCATACTTTTGAAAACATATTCAAATCTTTTAATCATTAGTCCTTTTAAAAATCATATAATATATGAAATTCATATGAGATCATCTCACCATGTGATATTCTTCCTATATTTTGAAACTCCTAGACTTTTTGTCATTTCCAGTCTCAAATGATTATTTGCTTGTATAACCAAAGGGTGTATTTACCGTTTTTTTTTTAAACATATCAGTTATTTAATCGGGTTCTTATAAGAAATTCAGAACACAAGTTTCTGAGGATAAAGTCCATTGGTGAGAGCGAAGGTAGCCCTGGAGCTGAGGAACAGCTTTGATTTTTGGCAGAATTTGTGAGTCCACAACTTTCTGGTCAACCTTGAGCTATTCTTAATCTCGTATTTCTCTTTCTCTGTGTTGAACTTCTCACCTTCCTGGTGTCTGGGCTTGCACAGCTTCTTCTTGAAGTAAACATCAGTGAGATGTCTGGGGATTTTCACACCACTGGTATCAATTTTGGTGGAGGTGGTGATGACAAATTTCCGGTATGTTCTACAAAGAGGCACTCAATTGAGGGACAGAAGTCCAGGCACAAGTAGCAAGCCACTGCTCGGCTGCTTCAGGAAAACCACCCTCTTGCCTCTGTGGCGCCCAGTGAGGATGATCAGAATGGTCCCAGGAGTGATGCTGGCCCGCAATCTCCTCACATGCTGACTGAAGGGTTTCTTGCCTGGCTCAACAGCTTTCGAGGCACATCTTCAGTAGGATATCTAGGCATTTTGAGAGTTTAACCACTCGGGTACCACCATTCTTGTCGCCACCAACTGGTTTTGTGAGAGTAGCAAGAACTTTCTCCTTCTTTTTCTTTTCAATCCTGGACTTAGCTGCCAAATACTTCCTCTTGTACATGGCCTTTTGCGAATACATAGCCGATTGGGAATATCTGCCAATTCCTTTGATGAGGACTGGGTTTTGGCTGCAGTGGAGCTTCCCCTTCTTAGGCGCCTTAACCTTGCCGCCAGCATCAGCCTTCTTCTTGGCTTCAGGCTTCTTCTCCTTAGTATCCGGCTTCTCAGTTTTCTTTTCACCTGCCATCTTGCAAGATGGGAAAAAGAACTCTAATAATAATCTAATTATTTTCATAAATACGTCCTATATCTCAAAAAAGAGAATATGTTTTAAATGTTTTAGAATAGCACCTAGCATGAGACTTGAGGAATGGTTTTCAATAAGTGAAAGTTTTAGCAGGTATTACATATGCATGAAGAAACTTCTGAGCATGGACAGTGCACTTCAAACTAAACTCAAATGATAAACTGCATTCCTTTTTTATTATAGAATTCTGTTACATAAGTACTTGGTTGGAGGAATGAAAATATTCAATTCATTCAATAATGTTATGGTGACACTATATTCCATAACCTTCATTTAGCCCAATAAGGTTATAGAAATACCTTATACATTCAGAGAACTAGTCCAAGAATTAAGTGGTCCTTCTGGTCTACTTAAGCATCCATGGGACAAGAGCAGGCATTGCCTTATCAAATAATGAAAACATAAGAAGGAATAGGGATGTGGAAGAAAATAGTTGTGTAAAGAGAGAGAAGAGAAATTCTTGAAGCAATTCTATGGAAAATAAATTCACTCAAAATAATTATCTTAATGAAGATGGTGCAATAAATGAAACGAATTTAGCATAAATTGTTCATATTTTCATAATAGGTTTTTTGAGTTTTGGAATATGACGATGTCTAAATATTAGCAGATGTTATCTGAATAATAGAGTTCTCAAATTTAAATTCCTCACATTCCGTGTTTCCTCTTTACTCTGTGTGTATGTAATGCACAAATATGTGACTTAATTACATGAATAGAGCCTGATGTGCTAATTTCTAACTGGTGAATTAAAAAAAAATGCGTCTAAGCTATGTTTTCTCAAAATGGAATTTGTAATATAAATTTTGTTATCTATTTTCATAACAGCAGTACTAGACTATGATACATCAAATAAAGGATTTTCCTGCTGCTATGAAAATGGCAAGAGCCCTGACATCTCCACTTTTATTAGTTTTCTAATTTTATTTCCAGACCCATAGCTTATTTGATAGAAAGTAGGGTTTTTGGCTCACTGATACAAGAAAAACTCCATAAATACACAGAGCCATAATGTAACCAAAAGATTTAAAAGTTGAGTAAGGACAGAAACATGTTTTAAAAATGCTTCTGGTTGTAGGAGTAACTAAGGTTGGCAACTCTTACTAGTATCTAATGTTGTGAGTAATAAAAAGAGTCACTTTTCACTGATAATTACCTTTGAATTCAGTTTCAAGAGATGTGTAATCTACTGAAACATCTTTCATTTCTTAAATGATTGAACATGTGTTCATCATGAAATGGAAATATATTTATTTCAAATATTTAAATACCAGTAATAAAAAATATACAATTTCCCTTCGTAAAATATCAGAAATTAAAATAATATAAATTCATTAAATATAGTCACTGTATTTATACTGTTTGACTTAAAAAAAAAGTATATTGAGACTTAATTGCTTGCCCTCTTTGTACTATGACAGGTTCCTGAACATAAAACAGTTATTCTGGAACACTTTACTAATAATACTGCTGTCAGTTATTTATATATATACACATATGCACAGCTGATACAAAGTTCAAACTGGTACTATTTTGACTGTTGTGCAGAACAGATTCTGAAGGAATGCATTTATTTCAAAGCTAAGTACATGATGCCAATTCATTGTTAGTAATATTTTAAGGTCAAACATATCTTTATTTGAAAACCTTTAAAATTATTATGGTAAATGTAGAAATATTTCAACAAAATGAGATCATATTGAAAAACAAAAACCAACAAAACAGCTCCATAACTGAACTCTACATGGCTAGGAATAGCATGAGTACCATTCTTTCCAGTTGCTCCAATAAATTACTTTTATCAGTGAAGAAAAAAATCCTGCACCCATTTAATCACTTTCTCTCTTAAGAGCCATATTTATTTTATAATTTCCTTTTATTTTTTATAGATATATCTATATATAAAACAGTCTAAGCGACCAAATGACAGAATGACTGAACAACCAGTTGACTGGTTGCTATGATGTGCAGGAGCTGCCCCCTGGTGGTCAGTGTGCTCCCACAGAGGGAGCACAGCTCAGCTGACCAATGGGCGCCAGATGCAGGGCTCAAGGCTGGTGAGCGCTGCTGCGATAGTGTGAGCCTCTCCTGACTGGGCACGAGCCTGCAGCAGGCACAGTGGGGCCTGGACGAGCCGGAGAGACAGGCAGGAGTGGCAGGCAGCGTTGGACTGCCAGTTTTGGCCCAATCCCCACAGGCCATGCCGAGGGACCCCACTGGTGCACGAATCTGTGCACTGGGCCTCTAGTTATAATATAATTTACATACACTAATATTTCCTCTTTTAAGTGAACAGTTTTGGTAACTGTATATTATATAACTACCATCACAATTAAGATATTGAACATTTCTAGCAGCCCCAAAATTTCCTTGTGTATCTTGCACTCAATTTCCTCTCTAAATATCCAGCTCCAGACAACCATTGACTTGATTTCTATACCTATACGTTTGCCTTTTCTGAAAAGTCATATAATTGGGATAACAGAGTGTTTAATCTTTCTTCTTCTTACTTTACATAGGATAATGCTTTTGAGAAATCTGCGAGTTGTCCATGTACCAAACTTTGTTTCTTTTTATTGCTAATTAATATTCAATAATATAAATATAACCAAAACATCTTATCATTCAATGGCTGATGACTATTTGTGTTTCTAGTTGTCAGTTACTCTGAATAATGGTCCTAGGGACATTCACAACATCTTTCTGTAGATATATTTTCATTTATCTTGGGTGAATACCTTGAATGGGGTTGCTGGACCATATAGCAAGTGTATGTTTAAGTACTAAACAATTTTTCAATGTGGCTGTCTCACTTTGTATTCCTATCAGCAACATGAGAATACCATTTTCTCCATATTGTCACCAGCACTTAGTATAGTCTTTGTATTTCAGCAATTCTAGTGTATATGTCACTATAATTTAAAATGCATTTCACTTAGCATAATGCTCTCCAGTTCCATCCATGCTGTTGCAAATGGTAAGAATTCCTTCTTTTTTACAGCAGCATAGTATTCCAGTGTAGATGTACCAGTTTTCTAATCCACTCATCTGCTGATGGGCACTTAGGCTGTTTCCAAATCTTAGCTATTGTAACTTGTGCTGCTGTGAACATAGAGTGCATATATCCTTTCTGATTGGTGTTTCCGTTTTCTTGGGATATATTCCTAGAAGTGGTATTACTGGGTCAAATGGCAGTTCCATTTTTAATTTTTTGAGGAAACACCATACTGTTTTCCACAGTGGCTGAGCATTATGCTAAGTGAAATAAGCCAGTCAGTGAAAGAAAAATACCACATGATCTCACTCATTTATGGATAATAAAGACCATTATAAACTGATGAACAAAAATAGATACAGAGGCAGAAAAGCATCGAACAGACTGTCAAACTACAGCAGGAAGGCTGGGGAGGGTTGGGAGGTAAGAGATCAGTCAAAGGACCTGTATGTTTGCATAGAAGCATAACCCAATGGACGCAAGACACTGGGGGGTGGGAGGGGAGGAGGGCATGC
>NW_005871049.1:33097814-33139716 GCF_000147115.1 Myotis lucifugus | reverse complement strand
TCTTCTTATTGTTGAGTTTTAAGTCTTATTTATATATTTGAAATAAGTCTTTTGTCATATATTTTTAATGTGTTTTCCTAGTCTGTGGCTTGCATTTTTATTTCTTAAACTGTGAATTATCAAAGAAAAATAGATTTTAACTGTGGTAAAATCCTTTTATTCATTGCTTTTATGTTGTGTGTCTATGTTTTGTTCAAAGAAATCTTGCCTAACCCAACATCACAAAGATTCTTACACTGTCGTGTTCTTGAAATTTTATAGTTATAGTTTTTTATTCTACAATGTATTTCAAGTTAATTTTTATATATAAATAAGATAAAGGTAAGGTTCCTTATTTTTCATATGGATATCAGTTTTCTAATCACCGTTTGTTGAAAAAACTACCCATATTGAGTAAAGTTGGCACCTTTGATGCGAGTTAATTAACCTTAAAGTCTTTTAAACATTTTTATATTGCTCTCTTGCTCTCAATTTCTTCTCCCTACTCATATTATTGTTTCTATCTAGTCATATGATCTCTATGGGATAGTTATTGTACTCCCATGTCTTGTATCATTGGCCATTAATTTATATACCTTGCTTTATTGTTGAAATTTCTAAGATAAAAATCAGTCTTTTGCAGATTCACCCTAGATAAGCTCACAAATCCCTTGGAACTTTGTCACCCCGTGGTCTGACAATGTGCCCCTTTGAATTCACTTGAATGAGGTTTTATTAAATTGTTTAATTCAGGGTGCACACTTCAATTTATTTTTGGTAATCCAGTACCAAGTTTGTCCCTTGAATCAAAGAGCTTTGGGTTCTTCATATTTAAAAGAGGGATTTGTGTGTGAGGATATCTACAGTTACTTATTCATTTTAATTTGAAACTATACCATAAATGTGAATAAATAAATTTCTCTGCCTATCAAAATCATGATTACTGAAAGGGATACTTTTCCATTGTTCTAGATATTCAAAATTTAAATTGTATTCCTGTTAGAAATGTGTACCAGCTCCCTATCCCCTCATTCACACATGGAGAATGAACACCTTGACTAAGACCCCTGTCTAAGTCTACACGGCTGTTTGTCAATTTCTCTAGAGTGACACTAAATCAAGAGGCAGCACATGGGAAAGCAAATCATAGTCTAATTTAGTTGTCACTTTGTTGTGACACGTGGTTAAAAATGCTTTTTAATTGTGACTATAAATTATACATGAACAATTCTTAGTGACAGTCTTAATATACATCAGACTGTTTCACCCAAGGGGGAATATTGAGCATCATCAACATGAAGTAAGTGTATATCTGAATCATTTAAAATAGCTATTTGGGAAAATATAATGATGATATGTGTCCCGGTTTAGTTTCAACCCCAAACTCTTTGGGTAGAAAGAGGGGGAGAGTGAATTGAAGGGAAGAAGGGCAAGGGCGGGAGGGAAGGAGTGTGGACACATGGACAAAGATATCAGACAGTGCCCCCTTCAGCAGAAATCCCTATCCTTTATGGATGTGGATAAATTATTGAAGCAGTGGGCATGCTCCCCATACTTCGGGTAGTTCTCAGAGGTCTTCCAAATAACCCAAAGGCAAAATATGTGAGACTCCAAACCACATTCCTAGGTAAGGTTCTGAAACTCAGAAACAATTTAGGTATAAACAGGTGAAAAATTTTAAAAAAGGAGTGTTCCGTCATGTTTAGTAGTAATATTAAAGCAAAGTCTAAACCACTGGCTAGTTCAAAAAGAGAACGTGCAGCATTGCCTATAAAATCTAAGATAATGAGGAAAAAACAGGGATGGCCTGGATGACTAAGGAAGACAAGAAATCACAAGCTAGGTTGGATTGTCTAACAAGGAATAGTGTAACTGAGATGAGCAGCATATACTAAGGACACATACTGATTGGCTCACCAAGCACTTACCATCACATTTATAGAGCATCTGCTGTGTCAGGAAATCACTTTTATAAGTTTTTGCTGTCAGCTGACAACAGGGGATAAAATAAATAGGCCTTAGGTAGGGGAAAGGCTTCAGGAACAGGAGTAGCTGGCTAGAAGGACCTGGAGAAGTGGAACCAAAATGTGGATTTTATACTAATGATGATAAATGTAGTTATTTAGCAGCAAAAAGACATAATAGAAAGATGTGAGTAGCAGAAAAAAAAAAAGTCTGGCTCTGGCCAGGTGGCTCAGCTTGTTGGAGCTTCCTCCCCTACAACAAAAAGATTAGGGGTTGGATTCAAAGGTTAGGGGTTCAATTATCAGTCAAGGAACATAACTATATTGTGAGTTTCATCCAGGGTTGGGGAGCACATGGGAAGCAACAAATTGATGTTTCTCTCTCTCTCTCTCTCTCTCTCTCTCTCTCTCTTTCTCTCTCTCCTCCCCCGCCCTTCATTCTCTCTTTCTTAAATCAATCAACATATCCATATCCTCAGGTGAGGATTTCAAAAATAACCACCTTTAATAAATCATATTAGTAGTGTTAAAATAAAACAACAGATCCCAAATAAAGTCTCTTAAGTTCCATGTCACCAAACTAAGACAACTATAATTTTGGGTCTCCCATGAATATAATCTTAAAGCAGTCCATCAGAAATGATTTGATCAGTTAGAGTGTGGGCCCCAGGACCTAAAATTCAAGGGTTCAATTCCCAGTCAAGGGCACATACCTCGGTTGCAGGTTTGGCCCTGGTATGCTGGTCCCAGCTGCCAGCTTGCAGAAGGCAACTGTTGGATATGTCTCTTTCACAACAATGTTTCTCTCTCTTGCTCTCACTCCCTCTCCTCCCTCCCTTCCACTCTCTCTCTGAAGATCAATGGAAAAAATATATATCCTCAAGAAAAGAAAAGAAAAAGAAAAGAAAAAGAAAAGAAATGATCTGACCAACACTAGTTAGTAATCTGCCCAACATACAGTAATAATCAACCCACTTTTTTTTTACCAAGTATAACTTCCTTACTCCTGCTCCATTCTGCCCATAAAAGTTTTTCATGTGTTACAGATCCTTGGAGCTCCTTTCTATTTGTTATATAGGACGCTGTCTAATTTGAATTAATTTTTAAACAAATAAACTTTTAAAATGGTTATCATGCCTCGTTTGTCTTTTAGTAGTGGTGCTTTGACAACTTCTGTGATGGCAACTCCTAATCTTTCTTTAGAATCTTACATTACCTAAATCTACAGAGAATTTGACTATATATTATGTTTGATATTAAGTTCTTATGACAAGATATGTTAGATTCATAATAATAAAAATTAGTATTAAAAGTGCAAATTAGAACTACTAAAGCCAAAGAATAATTATAATGCCTATTATCATAAAATAACTGGAAGGTCTTCTTTAACATTTAATTTAACATTGGCATTAGATTACCATATGGCAGGTTTTTCCATGGTTATCTTCTTTCATCAATCATTATCTCATATATTCTTAGGAGAGAGTGAGCATGTAACTTGATTTCTTTTAAAACAGACAGAAAAATGGAACTACAGAACATGCATGTCATTTGCCTAAAGCATTAGAAACTAAATGACATGACAAGTATTATTTTTTTAGAATTTAAAAAAGAAAGAAAATAACATTTTTATTTTCTACTAGAAAAGAAAGAAAATAACATTTTTATTTTCTACTAGAGCTGATAACATTAAAGGGGAGAGAATTAATACAATTAAACACAGGGTTATTATAGATAGATAGATAGATGATAGATAGATAGATAGATAGATAGATAGATAGATAGATAGATGATAGGTAAGGGCTATAAGTTTATATCTAGACTATTGATACTGACAGCCTCTAAATAGGGACATGGAGTTGCAATTGAACAAGGTGACAATGAACACAGCGGTATTAACTTTTGCTTTAGGGTAGTTCTGCCTTTCTGTAATTTTTAAAAATAACAATCATACATTACTTTTTAAATTAATTTTAAATGAATCAAAGTCTTCCTCCTTAACTTTCCACTAGCATGAACAGTTGGGAGTATATGCTAACTGTCAAAGTACTGGAAAGCACTTAGTTGATTTATTCTTCTACATTGCCAAAAGTGATAGAATATTTGCAAAACATACCCTATGTGAGCAACAGAAAAATGACTTGACTTTAATATCACACCTGTTCATTACCACTACTCGGCGACAAACTTTCATGATGACAACTTATTCAAAATCATAATTGGCAACACAAGAGGGAATTCCCCCATCTTGTTAATATATCAACATTGCAGTGATACTAGAAGCAAGTTTATCTTTTTTTTTTCATTGTGACTCATTTTTCTCTCACCACTTTAGACAACCAAATTAGTGACAGCAGAACTAAAATCATTATAAGGCAATATCATAACAATGTGATTGAATCCAGAAATAGCAATTTAGTGATCTAATCTTTCATAAACCAAATTTCATTCAATGGGATGATTTTGTTCTAGATTCAGTTTAGATTGATTTAATATATATCATTATCTGCAGGACAGTCCATAAACTCCCAGGTTCTTCACTACTCTTTTGAATTTGTAAAGTTATCATAAATATAAAATTTCCTGGAAAATAATGGCATAAATCCAAAGATAGAAAATTGGTTATTCTATAGCTTTTCAATAAAAGACTAAAGCCATGCTTGTAACCACTTGTCTTTCAGGCCAGATAACTTATTACTTCATGATCTCAAAACTGTTCCTGACTTCAAACTATTTTACTGAACAGAGGACTTTTCATTAGTTCTCAGCTATAAAAAATTTATACTACCTTTGATGTAAATCAAAGTCCATTCCTTTTTTGAGCCATGTTTCTTAGGTTTCTTTTTAATTGAGTAGCCCACTGACGTCTAGTAAAATTTAACACCTGCTAAATTCTAAAGACTCAATTAACTTTGGACCTCTTTTTTTTTTAATCACATGAAGTATTGAAGCTTTGAAGCATGGATCAAGTAGAAATGTCCTTGTTTTATGCTTCAGACCGAACAGCTTCTTTCTTGGCAAATAACTGTCTAATAATCACAGAATTTGCCTGGTCTAAATAATAAATAAAGCACTAGCATATTTTAGCTCAAATAAACTCCTGGCCAGAGGAATAAAAAATATAGAGAGTAATTTTCATATACATGCATGGATTTCTTTGGTAGATACTAATATTCAGCTTGTATGCAGAAATTTTGTTTGGTTGGTTTTTGGTGACTATTTGGAATCCATGTTTTCCTTTTTCAAAGTAAGGGCTGGATTTTTTTTAGGACACTGCATAAATCCTCTTCACTCGGCTTTATTTAGATTTGGGTGAGACTTCACTGGTTTTGATGGGACTTGATTGGATTGTGACAATTCAAACTTCCTATCCACCTGTCCCACCCTAGTCCTCATTTACAGATTCAAGGAGGGGACGATCAACCAATCAATTTTTGAAAGTTGAGATGTTTATCAAGTTTTCAAGAAAGATCTGAGATGAGGAGTCTTTTTATTCCTCTGAATTAGGTTGTGTATGAATATAAGTATTAAAACTCCCTTTTGACAATAAGTGGTTGCCATGCAACTATGTAGAGAAATGAAGGGATACCCAGATCTTAGCATATGAATCAATGAATGAATACCCACCTGTCACTAGACCTTAAAGTTATGCAAGTCAATAATTCCCGTGTCCCACTATATTTTCTTATACTTTTTTTTACTTTGAAGTTTACTTTGAGTATAAGCAGAGATTATTAAAGAAGCAGTTTACTATAATAATATGAGCAATACTGATAAATTCTCACTGAGGGTGAGGTTTATATGCAAAGGCTATAATCATAAGAAAGTCTTTGAAACATAGTCACAAAACATTATATTGATAAAAACAATCTGCAATAGATACTTATTTGACAAATACATTTGTATTAATATGGAAAGTAGGCTAGTTAATGAAAATAAATCTCAATTCTCAATCCTATAGAGAATCTTTATTAGTAAATCAATAACCCCAGAAATACAAGTCATTCACCAATCCACCACCCATCTGTATAGTCATGATCTCATTTGTGATTGAGTAAAAAGTAGTCATGTGTAACTATGTTTTCATTGTTTGAAAAGGAGTAAAATCTCTAGTGTGAAGAAGAACAAGTAACCTTAGATAAAAGCATTATTATATATTATTCTCCTTTCAAATGTCCTCTGTTCATAAGAAGAAATTATTCACAATTAAGGATATTCCAGCATCACTAGAAGACAGCCTCTAGCCAAGTGGTATTTGAAACAACATCACCAAAAATAAACTTAGAACAATATTATGGTGATGTAATAATTTGAGCATCTTAAATTTTAGAAATATAATACAATTGTAGCATATGGTGATATAAGCACTGGAGCAGAAGTTGTTTTGGTGAAGAGATCCACGTTGTCAATAAATGTGATGAAATAAGTTAGTCCATCACAAGGATTATCAGGAAATAGCCATGGCTAAAATGAGAAAGGCTACAGTATTAGAGTTGTGTGGACCATCCTAAGAGAAACCTAGAAGAATGCAGATGCATTAATATCACTGACAGTCATCCACAGCTCCTGCCCCAATAATTCATTTATCCCTCTGTCCCCATTTTTTATCTCCTTCCCCAATAAATTATCAAACTCTATTCCAAGCTTTTCATGGGAGTCACAGCAACATATATTCCAACAACCTCATACTTTTTACAGAGTTCTCCCTTTTCAGTCTGGCCATCTCTTTGTAGCCAACAAGAGGTTTCTAATCCACTTGTCAGATTGTGGGTATTCGCCCCCCAAATTTGTAATGATTTCCATTGCCTATAGCATCAACCTAGATTTTTTGTCCTTCATGATCTTATGTCAACCTACTTGTCCAGTTCCTTCTACACCAAACCTCATGAATTTTATTTTTCAACCATGCTAAACTAGCTCCCTCACACACCATGCTCACACACCTCTATGCTTTTTTGTTTGCCTGAATTACTATGATGTTTCCACCACCTTCCATCCTCTCCCTTTAACTGAAAAGTTCACCTGGAAAAATTTTATTCATATCTCAACTTTCAAACAAGTGATATTCATATGTCTCTTACAAAAATACCCCAACTATTCTTGATAAGCCAGTTTTAAGTGTTCCTTCTTCTGTGTTCTGATTTCATTTGTGTATTCTTCAGTTTTCTACTGATTGTTTTCTTGTTTCTTTCTCCATTAAATTATATAAAGTTCATGGAAAGGAGATACTCGGTCATCTGAGTGTTCTGAGGTTTTAAAACTATGCCTAAATACAGTAGATGCTAAATGACTATTTTTCTTATTTCTTTGACTTAATGGAACCTGGATATTCTTTGAGGAAATCACATCTCTGTGACTTTCCTATCACCTACAATGCACATGGAAGGATCATGGCATCTGAATTCTCCTAGATTTCAACTAGGATATTCCATATGGTTCTATTACTGTAGCCTCTCTTCTTTTATTCAATGGTATTTCCTAACAATCCTTGTGATGGCATAATTTATTTCATCATATTTTTTGGCAACTTGGGTCTCTTCACCAAAACAACTTCTGATCTAGTCCTTCTAAACCCCAAGAGCTGCATAAAAATGATCTGCCAAGTACCCTAGCCTTCAGGGCCCATATAACCCATGTTATAAATGTAATATATTTCCAAACTATAAAGATGCTTAAATTATCTATGCATGGCCATACAAAGTATAAATCTTTAAACAATAAAAATAAATTTTTAAAAATGTATGATGACACTAAAAGAAAAGAAAGAAATACAAAACCCTTATTGGTTTATAAACTTAAACGCATTGTTTTTTATATAATCAATCCAGGTTTGAGAAAAATCACACATTTTCCCAATTCTTTATCTATAATTAGTTTTACATGAAGCCAAATAGAAAAGGTAAATTAACTAGTTGGTCATTTTATAGCAGGCTTAACTAACCTGACTGGCTACTTTGATGTAATAGTAACACAGATAAAAAAGTATAATTTATGATGACCAGGTGTTTTTAGAAAATGCATTTTGAATTTGTGTTTTTTAAGTGTTTTTATGTATTATAAGCTCAATTATTCAGTTTATTATTTGCTTTTATTTCTTAAGTGTTTTGTACTTTCTACCTGAAATAAATGAAGCAGGCTGGCAAGTGAGTAGGGCAACAATAAATAGTAGGCATGCCAGTGAGCTGATAAAAGACATGTTCCCTCAAAGGCATTAAAATGTAATTTTAAAGTTTATTTTTTAAGTACATGACAGCTTAAACTAAACAAATCTAGAGTTGAACTCAAGCAGCTAGACTGACAAGTGGCATTCTAGGACTGATTCCAAAATGAATGCTTTGCAAAATGACCAAAAGCATTACCAATTTACTCTTAGGGTTGATGCCACAGTCCATTCATTGAAGCTCCTTCTACAACCATCAGACTACCTGAAACAATTTTATTTCCCATTAGCATATTAGTCCTGCTTTGATTATTAGTCCTAGTTTTATTAAAAATGAGTGAGGTTAGACTAAGTATACTGAAAATCACAATCAAAATGGGAGGACACAAGGACATGAAAAAGGAAAAAAAACTATGGTCAAAATTTCATATTCATAGAATTTTAATATATCAAAAGAACATTACGTTTATTTATTGAGGCTTAGCAAGAATATCCAAGAAAAAATTTAACATATTTCTAATAAAAGAGACAAAGTCTAAGGAGGGAAAAAACCAACAGATGGTATCAGTGGAATAAGAGGGTAAAACAAAGGAGATTAGGGAAAGTAATTCTCAAAAGTCAGATTTATATTGTTAGGGATTTGTTTTCCAGAGAAAAAAGCAATTACAGAAAGCATTTGCATTTATTAGTTTTTGCTCCACATATGGAACTAGTGAATGTGATTTTATGTAATACTAAACACACAAAAATTGTCCTTAATTTCAGTCCCTTTGAAGCTACTCCTAGGATGGAACCAGGAAGCTTTTTGCTTCACAAAAGCAGAAATTGGGGAAAAATGGATACATTTGGCAACATTAAGTTACCTTTCTTGACCTCTTTAGCAAGAGAGAAGCCTGGAAAAATAGGCAATATTCATACAGAAACATATTTTCTAAAACCTAATCATCCATTGAACATATGTACAGCTCAACCTACTAGCTAATAGAACATTATCACATGGTTTGGACCTTCCTCCTAGATACATAGATAGCTTGCCTTGGATGGGTGTCCAAGGGAAAGAAGAAAGATGATGTGAAAGAGACAGAGTTAGATGCCAACTCCCCACCAAAGAATTGGGGTTTGGGGGAGAGGGAGTTAGAGAGATTGGAGGAGTCATGACTATTGATTTCTCTCAAACTCACTTTGCAATGTGTATGTGTGTGTGAGAGTGTGTATTTAGCTTAGTGATACTTTTAATCTACATTTAGAAGTAATCCCTACATTTCATTTTTATTGTTAATTCATCCACCTATTTTGAAGATTTGTACTCACTTGGCACTTTCAAGAGAAACATGTTCACTCTTGCATCTTTGATTTCATTCCTCTTTCTACACCATTCTTTTTTCTTATTGCCACCTATTGTAATTAAATGGTCTTTTGTGTACAACTTTCAGTTTAGTGTTTTAGTATTTTAACCAATTTTGCTCTGATCAATATAATCCCCATTGATCTCCCTTTCTTTTGAATTTATAGGGTTTTGTGTATAAACTATGAATGTTTGTAAGGACCAACTGCCTTATGTTATTTATAATTGCTGCTTGTTAACTATCTTCCTAAATCAATTGTAAACTCTTCAAATACAGAAGTTATAGCTTATACCTTTGTGTTATTAACCCAATTACACTAAGGAAAGGTATGCAATCAGTAAAATTTTATGGATATAATTTATTAAATTCCTTGAAGTAACAAATGTTTATCACTATTAAAATGAGAAATAGATAACTCTTATTAATATAACAACACTGTATTACTATTTTAAAAACATTTAGAGATTATTCAAAACATATTTTTTCATTTTAAATTGTCTGTATTAGAATTCCAGAATAAGAAACAATATTCCTTACATTTATAACTATTGTCTATGTCAATTGTTTAAATGGGATTAAAATATTGAATTATGTCTCCTTATAGACTAATTCCTCTGCAGAGAATTGTACCATGTCAAAGACGGTTGGCCTACAAGATAGAAGGCAAGAGTCAGGAGAGAAACTGCTGAAGAATGTAAATTGCTGCCCAGCCAGCATGGATCAGTGGTTGAGTGTTGACCTATGAACCAGGAGGTCACGATTCAATTCCCAATCAGGTCACATGCCCAGGTTGCAGGTTCAATCCCCAGTGTGAGGCATGCAGGAGACAGCGATCAGTGATTCTCTCTCATCTTTGATGTTTTTATCCCTCTTCCTCCCTCTCCCTTCTCTCTGAAAATAATAAAAATATATATTTTTTACAAAAGAATGTAGATTGTTTACAACTGTCAACAATCATAAATATCTTTGAAAGTCCTTACATGATAGGACTATACATAGACAAAACTATTTTGGCTTGTTCATACTATTTCCTTGAGATAGAAAATGAAATTAAGAACAAGAGCTTTAATTTTCAGCTTAGTACAGGGCACTTTTGACAAACTGGTCTGCATGGACTTAAAATTACATTGCAAAAATGGTGTTAAATTGGACAAGTGCACTTGGAACTATTGTGAGTTTTTCATTTTTAGGTAACAAATAGCTATTATTTTCTCCTTGGGAGGAAAAGAAGCCTTCTCTCTCTTTTTCAGTAGTTATTTCTTATGCTAACCCTGCATTGTTCTTTATCTGGGTTCTGTAAATAACCTGTTCTGTAGGGACTGACCTTTCATTTATTTTCTGCTCTGCCCTTTCCAATTCTACTTTCATCTGAATCTCTTCCCACTCTATATTTTGTCATCTTCCTTGTCTTGTTATTTTGTGCCTGCTTCAGCAAAATTCTGAATTTGAACACACAATGTTCTCACTGTCCCAATTAATCCGTTCACCTACCCTTTAGGTGACCTATTCTCAGGTTTCATGTGTTAATTAACATCCCTTCCTCTCAACTGCTTCTTGACATGCAATGTTACAGTGGGAACAGTATAAGGAGTAACACACATCTGATTCACAAGATGTAAAGACAGGTGTGTGATCATCCTGCCCAGGCTTCAGCCTCCGCATGCCTGGCAGTTTCAGGGTTCAACAACAAACAAAACTCTACCGTCTAGCTCACATTACTGGCAATCCTCCGAGATCTACTTAGAGATGGCATCTGATTATTTGTACAAAGTAACCCTGCTGTAGTACAGTCATTAACAGGGTATAACTAAGAGGGGAGAGAGCAGGCTGAAAAATAGAGCTTCACAGTCAGAAACACACAATCCAAAGATCTGAAGAAATCAAGGGAAATATTAATGAGAAGCGTTTGGCTCTGATCTAAAGGGAGCGGCTGAGCCTTTCTAGTTGATGATGTCTGTCCTAGATGTAAGGCATCACAACTTGAGGGTGGTTTTGGAAGGTGTTACTGGTTCCTTTCTACAACAGCAAGTTTCTAACAAATGGACCACTGTACGGATAGAGCTCAATAGGTTTTGTTAACTATTACTATGAGGTAAATACAAAATAAGGGTGCTTTAATTTCGTCAGGATAAAATAACCCTTCCCATTAACAAAGTATTTGACAAAATATTTGTCTGAAAATAAGATGTTCTTCCATGCTAAGCTGAGATTTCAGGTAAAAGTTTATTACTGTCTCCTGAGCTGCCAAAGCTTGTGGACTTAGTTTCCATGATGCATTGTTATTAACTGAAATAGTTGAAATTGTTTTTTAAATTCCTGAGAAACCCTGAGATTGAAGCCAACCCTTAGGAGAGATTACTTGCTCATCATATTGCCTCATCAACTTGTAGGTTCTATGGTAACAGGAAGCACAGTTTATTAAAGTGTGGATATTAGGGTATTAATTGATTGTTGAAAAAAACAATATTTTGCTTGATTAATTGATGAATTTTCCAATTATGTTCTCATGTGCTATAATAATTAGTTCATACTCCATCTCTAACATATTTTAATAGACATATTCATAACATCATTATGTTCAAGGCTATTGTTATACTGATTAGAGTTGTTATGCCATCACTAATTTTATTTTTTAGAGGTAGCTATACATGACAGACAACCTACACAAAGATGTAGAAAATGCAGTTGTGAGAATCAGAACCTGGTTTGATATCCCAGTGCTACTTCTGAAAAGCTCTGCAATGTGGCACACCTATTTTTGTAACTTCAGGTTTTCATAATAAAATTAAGATAATACCTATTTCAAAGCATCATTTTGGTAACTAAATTGAGATATAAATACAAATTACTGGCTTTTTGCATGTGCATAATTATTCTCAATAAGTATTAGATTTGTTCATCATTTCCTCCCTTGAAATTCTCTTCACGAGCCATTAACTACGTCTTTATGTTTGAATCAACACTCCAATGGCATCAACAATTACCAAAGCAAGCAGAGACATAAACTAGAAAACATTTTTGTTTCTATATTGATAAAAGTATCCTGCAATATATAAAAATCTAATATGTTATATATAACATAATAATATATCATACTATATATTTGAATGAGTTATTTTATGTCACTGGTATAAAAAAGATAGGACTATTTACTAGTATGACAATGATTTTCACTCTCAAAGAACTCCAAGTTCTGAAATTTGAAAATAGAAGGTAGAAAAAGTGATAGAAAATATAAAGAGACAGAGTAGAAACTGTAGACTGCCTTTGAAGTTCCATTATTGTTAGCATCTTTGCATAAATTTTAAAAAATAGCAAAACTGTTAAAAACAGAAGTATGTCAATACAATGAAGCCCTATTATACAATGCTGCAAGGTGAACACCTATCCCAGTTTTCTCAAGACATTCCAGGTTTATGTTTGTTGCCCCACCTGATCATAAGTAGTAACCGCTGTCACTCTCAAGAGTGTCGAGGTTTGAATGATGGTTCCTTATCGATGAATAGCATAGCTTGAAATCATAGCATAGTAGCAAAGATACATGTGACTGATAAATACAGGGTATCCAGAAAAACTGCATGCACAATTTAACAACTGAAAGTTCAATTTTGAAAATGAAATGTATTTTAATAAGCACCATCTTTATAATTATTAAAAGTGTGTAGGTACATTTTTGGAACACCCCATATTTAGCCTATGTTATAATTGTTAGTTCTATTACAAACAGCAATCAAGGATTATAGGCCACTGCTTCACATATAAAGTAGTTTAATGTTATGGGTATCATAAGAATGCAAAAAGAGAGAGGCAATGAATTTGAGCATTTATTTCATTTTGAAACTAAGACAGATGTCTCATTTTGCCTGTTTATCTTGTCTTACAATGTCTAATTTGCAGTAATTTTATTAGTGCATTTCCCACATCAAAAAGTTGTACACAAAATTAGCTGGGTATTTAATTATTATTTTGTTCTCATTTAAAATTAGTTCTTCCTGATTCATGATCCTTTGCTTCTTATAAAAAAAAGAACAAAAGAGGTAAAGCAGTTCTGTTTGTAGTAAAGCATCATCACTAATACCATAATACCTAAAAGGCAGCTAAACTTAGTTAAGAGTTAGTGGGTTTTCCCGATTATTTTACTTGAACCATACACTACATAATTTCAAGAGTTTCTGGTTTTACTCTATGAAAGAAGGCAAAAAAGCAAAGCAAAACAAAATATGTTTGAACTCCGCCACGATTCTGAGACTGGACAGTGCAGCAGTGATGGGTCTGCCTGCTACCCTTGGTCACTGTCTATGAACGTCTGTCACAAACTGATTCATGCTTGACATACTCTGAACTTCACTTAACATCACGTGGGAGTTGATAGATGGTGTAAAATGAAATATGTTCTGCTGTCCCAGGTCAATATTCTGCAGCAGCCCATTTCTCCCAATGACATTTGTGACAGCCCAGCTTCTCTGTTTAGAAGGAAAACTAAAAAGACCATTTTCATTTGTATGTTGATTATCAAAGAAAGATGGAATTTGTGGTCACCCTTCAAGGAGCTCCGTGACAATCTTGTGTCTGCAAGGAGCCCAAGGAGCCCTGGGAGAAACAGTGAGGGACACTGGAATGCATGAAAAGTAACCTCTATGAACACTGGCGTTCAAGTTCTGAAAGTGGAGAAACAGCGGTTGCTCCCTTTTGAGGTGGCAATTAAATTATAAGCAAATAAAGAATCTGAGCCTAATGAGGGCAATGGGGTGGCTCAGTGGGATTTGGGGAACTAGAGCAGCAGAGCCAGCAGAAAAAGATAATCAAATGGGACACAAGACTATAGTACTGAGAAGACTAATGTGAAATTAAAGAGACTGAGGGCTATTTTGGATGATCATCCCAAATTTGGTTAAAACTTGGAATCCAATCAAACTGTCATCATCATGCAAGCTCTTCGTTGCCTTCGAAGGCCTTGGGGCCTAAGGAAATATGTGATTCACAAAAGTGATCCTCTGCTCGCTGAACACAAATGCCTTTATCGATACCAGATGTTAACAAGGACAGTTCTTATTTACAGCTCAGAAAATGCATGCTGTTTTGCATTAAATTAAACAATTTTAACTAAAACACCTCCTGGGTGGACTCTGTGAGGCTGATTATTTTTTCAGTAATAAATTGCTCTGCCCATGGTTTCAAGTTAGGCTTTCACTGACAATATGACTCTTTTGAGGTTTGATTGCTTGTTTCTATATTTTGCTAACGTTATTTGTTGACATAAAGTTACTTCAACTACTAAGGTTAATCAAAAATGTTACCAATATAGAAATCTGAAATACTGCCAAAACAAATTATTAAATTATCAGGTTATTTCAAACTAAAGTAGATGAGACTTATTCAGCTTTTATTTCAATTTATAGTATTTATTTTATTATTATAAGAGATTTATATAATTATGTATCTTATTTTGCTTCCATGCAGCTCCAGGAAAGCTCTAGAAATAACCCATATTATCTTACATTCACTAAGAATTCTTACAAAATTGGTTTTGAGACATTTTTTTAATATAAAACGGAGTTAATCAAAATATCAAAATCTGTTTCATAGTGCATGCATTAACAAATCCCAATGCCATGTCTACTAGTGATTACTTAGTATTTCTCAACTGTACAATAGAGAATATACTACCTACCACATGAGGCCAATGGAAAGAATGCACGAAATAAGTCAAACAAAGCATTTAACAAAGCTGATCATACTAAGTAGTCAATGGCCACCACTATTAGTGCTGGCAGTTAAGCAGTAGCATCAGACAAAAATCCATCCAACTTTGTATATCACACTGCCAAAAAAAAAAGAACATCAAAAATATTGTAAATGCTACTAAACAGGAGCAAAGGAAAATTTCTCCTTATAGGTTTCATAATTATTTTGGAAGGCAGATTCGCACAGAAATGCTGGTAAAACTTGTGAAGTTCTGTGGATGATATAGATCAGTGACACGGGATTTTAGTGAGTGGCTGGGAAGAGCTTCACAGAGTTCGCACTTTACTTTGGTCTGAAAACCTAGTAAGACCATACTGACAGAAGAGAGGTGAAAATTCATTCCAAGAAAAGAGAAGCTTAAATGCACTGAGTTTCAAAAGTATTTGAGAAACGGAAAACACACTGGGCTGGTGTGAATGGAGTGATTTTAATCAAAAAAGAAAATTGATGTCAAATTGTGCAAGGTTACAAATGTCAATGAAACTATTTTATTTACTTCTAATTCCAGCACTCCCACAATGACTGTTCTTAGCCTGGCCTTCCCACAGTAAATGACTATAATTTCATGAGTCTGATATTGAAGCATTGAACAAGAAACAATTTCTCTATGCGATCTTTGAGGGACGAAAAACTGAGGAGATGCACCCTACCTTGATCCTGGGTTCTTATCTGGGGCCACTTTCCAGAAAATGGGACACTGATCTCTGCTCATTTTTGCAGAGCTGAGGGGGTTAAGATTGGAATTTGAATCTACACAAATGAATGGAATTTGGGGGACAGGATATTGCACAAGAGAAGGGTTGTCCATAGGTCTTCATGGGGGCTCATGAAAGGAGATATGAACTGAATATGTGCAGAGTGGTACTATGAGAAGCCTACTACAGAGCTATGGCTACGAGCTGAAAGCTCAATGGAGGAGGGGCCAGAGGTTGTCCCAATAAAAGACAATGGAGTTCTAGCTCAGCAGATTGGAGAGACCCTACTGGGTCACTTCAGACACTCGCTTGAAATGTCAGAAAGGCTCACATCCTAGAACAAAGAACAAAACCAATATAGACCCGTCCTAATGAAGACAAGACCAAGCATCAGAGAATCAACGATATCCACCCATAATTTACCTGATTGGCAGAAGAAAATCCAACCTTCTGTTAAGGAAGACAGTATAATAAACACTTGCTATGTGTCATTCCCAATGTTTAGTGCACATTAAAATATATTAAACATGTAAAGAAGCAGTAAAAGGGCTAAAAAATTTTAAAGTAAAAAGAGTCTTTCTTCAGGTAGTCATTTTCCCCCTTAGTATAAAGATTATTTCAAACTGAGCAAGCCTAAAGGAATTATTATTAAAGCTGGGTGGCAGAGATGATTAAAGCAAAGCAATGACAATATATACTGAGTGGCCAGATTATTATGACCACCTGACGTTTGTAGGCAAATTAGCTATAATTTCCCACTGAAGTTGCTAGAAGGCCAGACCATTATAAATAGGAAGCAGGTTGTTTACCACGACAGTAGAAGTGATTTTTTTCTGAAGATATGGGTATACAACGCGATTTAACAGCCTTTGAATGTGGGATATATTTGAATGTGAGTGGCCAGATTATTATGACCACCCCATCAGTACTTCGTTGGGCCACCTTTTGCCTTCAATACTGCGGCGATTCTTCTTGGCATTGACTCCACCAGATGTTGAAAGGTGATGCAAGGAATCTGACACCATGCCTGATGAATAGCACTGTCCAGTTCTGTGAGATTTGATGGTTGTGGAACCAGCTGCCTGATGGCTCTTTTAACTTCGTCCCACAAATGCTCCATTGGATTGAGATCTGGTGATTGTGGGGGCCACCTAAGCAAGGTAAAGTCTTCCTCATGTTCTTGAAACCACTCCTGCACAATATGAGCACCGTGGCATGGCCCATTGTCTTGTTGGAAGAAGCCATCTCCATTGGGATATGCCATCAACATGATAGGATGAACCTGATCAGCAACGATACTTAGGTATGTTGTGCTATTCAGACATTGTTCCACACAAATTAAAGGGCCCAAATCATGCCAGGAAAACATGCCCCAAACCATAACACTGCCCCCACCAGCTTGAAGGGTTGTACTCATGCATGTGGGGTGCATGCTTTCATGCTGTTTCCGCCAAATTCTCACTCTGCCATCTGCATGATGCAACTGGAGACGTGATTCATCGGACCACATGACTTTTCCAATGCTCGACTGTCCAATCCTTGTGTTCCTGTGTGAATTGGAGACGTTTTATCTTGGTAACTGCAGACAGCAAAGGTGTTTGAACAGGCCTTCGGCTTCCATATCCCATACGATGCAGTGTACAGCTAATTTGCCTACAAACGTCAGGTGGTCATAATAATCTGGCCCCTCACGTTCAAATATATCCCACGTTCAAAGGCTGTTAAATCGTGTTGTTTACCCATATCTTCAGGAAAAAAATCATTTCTACTGTCGTGGTAAACAACCTGATTCCCTATTTACAATGGTCTGGCCCTCTAGCAGCTTCAGCGTGAAATTATAGCTAATTTGCTTATAAACGTCAGGTGGTCATAATAATCTGGTCATTCAGTGTATATTGCAGTGCTTGATTCCAGTTCCTTTCCTTTTACAGAATATTTCCCCATAGACTACAAATGCCTAATTTTCTCAAGTGTTTGGTGGATGGAATTGGGGAAATCACAAGACTATAAAATCACATAGGACTTTGTTCCAATACCAGCTCTAATACTTGTCAGCCATGTGGTATGGGGAAGTTAAGTTGTCTGATTCTCATCTTCCTCATCAGTAAATGAGTTTAATATTGCTTTTGTTGAAAAAAAGTGGTAATGTTTAAATAGGGCTTGACACACTCTAAGTGCCCAATATGTGGTGAAATTGTTATTGTGGATTATTTAATCCAATAATAGTTTTACCAAATGGGCAGGAAAGAGCTGACCAGGAGGCCTGAGTTGCTTAAATCTTACTTAATCCAAGAAATGTCTCTCTTCAGCCCCTTGGGTATAACCTTGGAGTCCTTGGAATATTACACCTCATAAGAGTATGTTTTTTGGTATGCCTGAGACCAGGGGCCATGCTGTACCAATATCACTAGATAAATGTATCGCAATGATGTGATTTCTGGTGGATGCCTGTATTGGAAGGGGGCGGGGACAAGAGAGAGTAAAAGAGAGGTAGCCATGGGGCTGGAGTCTGAGTAGTGGAGGTCAGTCATGCAGTCACCACAGGATTAGGTGACAGACCCCTAATTGTGGTCACCAAGACTCAGGTATGTGATGATACTTCACTTGTGCTGTCACACACCATTGCTGGGAGAAGTGAGTGAGTCCTTGTGCAAATTGACTGGGAGGGGACACCCGGAGACTTATACTCCTTTCTTCCTAGACTTCGCCCCATGTGCCTGATCCCTTTGCTCACTTTAATCTGTACCCTTTTTTTGTCATAAACTGAGTGCAACAGCTTTTTCTGAGTCCCATGTATCCTTCTGGTGAGTGGATCAAGCCTAAGGGTAGTCTTGGAGAATCCACAAAACAACCTGTTTCTGTACCTCCAAGAGGGGCCACAAGAAACATTACTCAAGACAGCTCATGCTAGTCATGAAAGAATATTGTTCTTAGGAATTCTGAGGGCCTAGCTATGTGTTATGAGAAGTACATGAGCATTTTTTAAATGTTTTTATTTAGAATATAATGCAAATAATAAAAGCATATTATAGACACCTGGATGACCACTGTATAATCAAACACTGCTCCCGGGCATTAGTCCCTGTGTTTGCATTTATGCTACCATCAACTGTATGAAATATCCATATCTACATGGAAAAATGTCTAAATCTTACAGCTAGCACAGTTCACATTACAAATGAAGATGTCATTTCTGCAAATTTTAATTTTATTCTTAACACTAACTGTTTTTTAATGTGGATATTATTAATATGTTATTTAGTATAAGATTTATACAGTCCTTTGATTTCATAGTTGTATAAAAGGAGTATAAAGAGTTTATACTGAGTTTAATGTTTGTATACATGTGAACAATACTATGATATTATTAGTTTCGGTCAATATTTGGAATCTGTAAGAATTTCTCTTATGCTTCCAAAGAGAGATGCATAGTCCTGAGTTTAAAAAACCTGAGATGGAAAATATGTTTGAATTTGAGAATTGTGATGAAAATAGTCTAAGAAAAAGATTTATTTTTAAGAAACTGTATGGGTATATTTTGAAGCATCAAATTGTTGTGCATAAAACTGTTTTTAAGTTGGTAAAAGCCCTTGAGCATTTTAAAAATCTATAGATCTCAAATATGTACATGAATATATACTTCATTGAGCTGCTGCTTAGAATTAATCAGAAAATTTATATAATAAGAAATAAATCAGTCAGAAAGACAAGTATCACATGATCTCACTTATAGGTGGAATCTAATGAACAAAATAAACTGACAATAGACAATAGTGAGGTGAAGGTGGAAGTAGAGAAGAGGGGCTCAATGAGGAAAAAGGGGGACATCTGTAATAGGTTCAACAATACAGATAAATTTAAAAAAGAATGATCATAGTGCTTGCACTCTAATAAACACCTAATAATTTTTATTCCCTTATTTCCACTTCTTCCTGAGAAAACCTAGGATTTCTGGAATTTTCTACTTCAAAAATAAGTTCAACTGTCAATAGAAAACCCATTTAAAACTTCTTTGTTAGCTCTTCCTAAATTTAACATTATATAATAACAAATGATTTATAACACAATAATATATTTAGTTATTTCAGTGAAGATAATTGTGTATACTTTAAAATGTTTATAAAATTTCGTCTAATTCATACTTTTACAGATTTTTTAATGCACAATTTCAAAGAAATACATTTATTTTTTAATATTTTATGTATATTGCTTTCTCATGCCTAGAACTGAACACTAAAAACAAAACAAAAACAAAATATCCCAGTATTTCTAGTAGTTGAAAAAGGACATAGATATGTCATACATATGATTACATTACCCACTTCTTTTCACTTAATTAATTGATCTAAGTATTCATACCTTTCAGTGATAGCTATTGAACATTTTCAGGTATTAGCCTGAGCTCTGAACCAGATGAGATATAGTTGTAGTTCACTAATTTCTGTTATGATTTGGTATAAATGGAGTTTCCCATATCTCCATCCCCTTCCATGTATTAGAAGTTTCCCCTGCTTCACCTCAAATTAAATGTGCTAACTACATAGTACCTCATTTGCGATTTACTGTAACCATAGATTACCAAATGAACAAACTGCCTTATCATCAACCTCCAAAATAACAGGCTCACCAAATCTTGCCTGTCTATTTCTCTACACCTTACAAAAAAGACAATTTTCTCTTTCTTCCTACAATCACATCATTAATCATTTTTTTCCCATTTTGATATTTATGTTCCAGGACTCCCAGTGGATTAAGCCAACACTAGCTTTCCCTGTGTCAAACCTGAACATCACTGAAATGGTTCTCTGCCTTTTGCTGAATCTTATCAGCCCATTCCTTATGGCTCTCCTGGGATTAAGGGCCAAGATTCTCTCTGTTAAGTGGACCCCCACCACATCCCAACCGCTTGCTCTTCCCCTGCATTCTTATAAACAAACTTCCTACTATTTTGCTGTATAAAAATCCCTTCTAATCCTTCATTCTACAGTAAATATTTTTCTAGGTAATATCCCACACTGGAATGTGTCTCAACACATTCTTTTTGAACAGATACCGAGAAACCCAGGAGAGACTAGAATTTAAAAAAAAGATAATTATCAGTGTCCACTTTAAAATAGCATTTGGTAATGTATCTTTTGCTCATTAGAGTCCAGATACTTAGTTTTTTCACTTTCTTATATACATGACAATATTCCATGCATATGTGATTATATACTAACATTCAACCAGAAGCTTTAGAATAGGTGTTATGCGTCCACTTATTTATTTTCATGTATGCCTTTATTAACTAATCACCAATGGTCTATATACGCATGCATATGCAGTATATCTACTAGAAAGTTATCAAATACAATATAAGAAAAACAATAGACCAATCCATCAAAAGAAGAGGACAGAAATTCCAGAAATATACCCACACAAATACAGTCCACTGATCTATGACAAAAGGAACAAGGGCAATCCAATAGAGAAAGGACAAGGGTAGTCTCTAAAACAAATCCTACTTGAACAAAGGGACATCCCTATGCTCCCCCCCCCAAAAAAAATGAATCTAGACACACACCTTACCCCTTTCACAAATATTAACTTAAAATGGATTATAGATCTAAGATGCAAAACAATAACATTCCTATAACTGAATCTAGGTGACTGGGTTTGGTGACGGCTTTTTAGATCTAACACCATGAGATAGATGAAAGGAAAAAAATCACGTCACACATCATTAAAATTTAAAACTTCTGCTCTATTAAAGACACTAAAGGAAATGTAAAAAAAAAAGATAGAAAAGCCATACACTGGGAGAAAATATTTGCAAAACACATGTCTGATAAGGGGCTAGTATCCAAAATGTTTAAAGAATATAGAAAATTCAAAAATAAGCTAATAACTCAATTTTTTAAAAAAGGGCAAAAGACATCTCACCAAAAACATTAACAGATGGCAAATTTACATGAAAAGATGTCCAACATCATATGTCATTAGAGAATTGCTAATTAAAACAATAAAATACCATTTAGATAATACTGAAATAATTATGTATGGTGCCCATTGGGTACTGAAATTATGGGGAAAATCACTTTGCAAATTATATAATTATCTAACTACTACGCTGTACACCTGAAACTAATATAAAATAAAATTGAATATTGACTATAATTGAAAAATGAAATTAAAAAAATAAAACAAAAAACAATGAGCTACACCATGCAACTATTGGAATGCCTAAAATTCAAACCATTGGCGACAATAAATGCTGGTAAAACTTATTTATTACTGGTGGGAATGCAAAGATGTACACATTTTTGCATTCCAGTGGCACAGCAGTTGAAAATCACTGGCATAAAAATTTGATTTTGTTACTTTCTCTACACAATTTCTCTTTGCTAAAAGTCTGCAGGGGACCAATTCCAGCATGTCATAATTTCAAGAATTTCATCAAAAGGTTGATGAGACTTGGGGACTCAACAGGGTTGAGTCACACATGTAGTCACCTGCATCTGGGAATGACTAAAGGCATTTCCCCAAACCTGAATAGGATACATTAAACTGATTGCTGCTGCCAGACAGCTAAAAGGCATCTTAATCTACATGTTATTGCCTCCTACTGGCCAAACACCTGAACAGCCGTAGCTAAATTCCCCCAATCTGACAATGGACTCTGGTATCAAACCCTGACCCTTTGAAGTGTATATCTCTGCCTTGCCTCAGGACAAATTGTGTTAATAAAAGCATGGGGTCTGGGACAGAGAGAACCTAAGACAAGATCTTGGATCTTAGCTCCTTTAGCTAAGCTTCTCTGACCCCCAATGCCTTTCAAAATTATATTTCATCTCCGGACTCTTTATTAATCTCTGGATTCCTATGTCATCTATGCACAGCCCCTTCTCCAGATTCCTGAACCCTTCTTGATGCTGGAACAAGAACTCCGGCAAAGTTTATACAAAATATATATGAAGAAAGCTGATATTTGAGTTAGACCTATGATAAATGCTATTTAAAAAATGACTTAAAAAGAAGATAGTTTTGGTGTGATTAGAACAAGACAAAAGGCCCCAAGTGGAATCCCTTATGCTAAGCCCCACATCACCAAGCTGAGGCTTAATTATAGTTTCGGCTCTTCCAGCAAAGGAATCTTAAAACAGTCAGTCAGGAGTTGCCTAATCAGCACTAGTGAGTGAGGGAATCTGCCTGATAGTCGCCAGCCGTCCCTAAAGGGAAGTAACCTTGCAATAACCAACCTAATTTTTTTTTTCTGTCTACCATAATTTTCTTGTTCCTGCTCCCTTTTGCCTATAAAAGTCTTTTATTTAGTACAGCTCTTTGGCCCTCTTCTCTGTCTGCAAGCTTGGATGCTGCTTGATTTGAATTGATTTTTGCTCAGATGAACTCTTAAAAGTTTAATATGCCTCAGTTTATCTTTTAAGAGGAGATACAGACAAACTTTATTTAACATTTCATGAAGCACACAGTCTTAGTCCCAAGGGTCAGAGAAATGCAAATGTGGCAGGAGTCTGGAAGCTTTCCTTCTATCCTTTGATAAAGAATAAGGAACAAAGAAGAGAAAATAGAAAACGAATAAGGGATATGGAAGTAAGTACAGAGTCGGCTTGGCCTTTGGGGATTGGATGCCTGGTCAGTGGCATCATTTGGAGGGACCTGAAAGTAATCCAGCTTTAGGTTTGCTGACCTGGCATCCCAGGCAGGAGCGGCTCCATCTTGGGCCTAGAAATTTATTTCATCGTTAATTTGAATAACAAATGGTATTTTTAGACCTTCCTGTGCATCTCATAGTTCTCCTATTTCCTACATCTGAATATTTTGTTCCAACTCTATGTAATCCACCCTTGACCACAATAACTATCACTCCTCCCAGCCAAGTAAATAAATAAAACAGAATTGCGTGCATAATTTTCTTTGCTTCTATTTTTAATGGATATGGTTTAAGGCAGTTTTAAGTTGAAAGTGGAATGACATACAAATGGAAAACATTTACCCTCTCTATGAAAGAACAAACCCCATTTTCTTCCCATGGCATCCATTCCTGAATAGCTGCCACTTATATGCAAAAGAGGGGCATGGACTGTTTTGGATGAGAGACAAGTACCCATCAATAGAAAGCAAATCATAGTGATAAAATGAGAGCAGTGAAAGTGCTGCAGAGAGTGGAACACTGAAAGAGAAGTTGGCATATTTCATCCATGAAATCTAACTCGTAACTTGAACTTGGATTCTGTGTGCATTTCATTCCAATAATTTCAATATCCTTTAGATATTTTCTAATATATTTCTATCCCATATTTTGAAATGTTCTTTACTTTTTGTGTCTCATTACTGGGAGACAATCTCACACTCTGATTTTGCTTTTCAGAGTGAATTTATTTTGTAAAGCAAAAGAAAAACTGTGGAGTGAAACCCTCTGTTTATCTTTTTTTCCTCTAATATACTTTCAAATGAGTCAAAGGAAATACAGTCAAGAGCAAATGCTTCAAATTTTTAATTTTAAGGGGTTGGTATTTTAAGCTATTTATAAATATATATTCATACAGAGAATAAAACAGTGCATTTGATAAATTTTATTTTAAAAAATCAAATTGTAATAGTCTTTATGATACTTAAAAAGATGAATAAAACTCAGTCAACCTTGCTTTAGTTCACATATATTATTCATTAAAAAAGCAAGTGCATCAATAGTCCCAAAACATTAGTAATTTTTTCCCTTGTGTTAATTCTGGAAAAACCTGTCCAAAGTGAAGAATAGGAAGCAGCTCCTAATACAAATGAAGTAATTCAGCTTACTCACACTAAACTTGAGAGAGAGCTCTCTGAAAATGTTATTGCTTTCTTTGCCCTGCAGTCTAAGTTAAAAGAGATTGGTTGGCTCCAAAAATAAACATAATATATACCCATCTCTCTGGCATTGTCAAAAGCAATATGGGGAGACTGATGAGGGTTCTTCTACAGAGTTTTAATGAACCTCCTTTTTTCTTGATTCAGTTCTAGTATCATTTATTTTTAAAGCAATTGGTCACATCCTAGGTTAATGGTCTTCTGACTGATTCTACTGAAATATAGAACAGTAATGGACAACAATTCCAAGTTGGAAGCCAGTGATGAGCTAAGTTTGTTGTACCAAGTTAAAAACATGAGATAGAAAAGTGAAGTAGAGTATGAACTTAGTTCTATAATTTAAAGTACTTATTACCTGAGGATCAAAGAGAGTGAATAAATAAAAATGCCCTTACTCTTACAGTACAGTTTGTTCCCATCTAGTACCTCAATTGTCAGGCAGACCTTTTGAATTACACACTACCAGAATGCCTTAAAGCCTTTCTTAAAAACCTAATTCTGCCCACAAACACAGAAATGTGAGATTAAAGTTCTGTGATAAACTAGTAAGCACTCACCTAGACTGCATTCTTTGAGAATAATGTCCCCTAGCCATCAAGGCGGCTAAGAAACTTAGGACTAACCCATGGATAGTTTCTGAAATGGTTTCAGGCACTCAGTAGTACTGATAAACGTAATTATTAGTTTTACTTTCTGGATATAAATTTACCTAATTATTTCTAATTACATTTATACATGTAAAGTTATATTTTGGTGACATTTCATGATATTTGTAATTCCCTCAAGAATATCACCCCAATAAGTTCAATAATAAAAAAGAAGCACAATATTCCATCAACGTCAACCTGAGTAGGGATGAGGAGAGGAGAGTGGTGTTCAATGTGAGAAGCTGTACAGGCACACATACCCCATTAGTATGTAACTGGTTATTTAAGAATGAGAAAAATAAAACAGAATTGCTTGCATAATTTTCTTTGCTTCTACTTTAAATGTATATGGCTTACAGCAGTTTTAAGATGAAAGTGGAATGCTACACAAATGGAAAACATTTACCCTCTCTGTGAAAAGACAAGGAATCATTCCCCAGTATCTGTGTTCTCAGGCTCTATGTAAATAACACACAATACTCCCCATTATAACCTATTTCTTTTTCTCTCACAGACACTTAGCTCTAGCAAATGTTGCCACACCTTTTGGTACTATTCTCATTGTATCAACCCATAATTTGATTTTACTTAAAAAATAAAACAAAATCATTGTAACTTTAAATCACAAATACAAATGGCATTGTATTCCCAAAACAGTTTTGTTGGGGAGTGTATTTAATTAATTAATGCTATATATGAGCATCTCAATTTATCCACATAATCAATGTGCATTACATCAATTCATTAAATTAAATTTACATTCTAGTGGGCATTTACTGTTTTTTATAATACTATTTTATGTGAGTGTAACAGCAATTGCCTCCCCATAACATCATTAGAATTGAAAGAAATCTTTTAAAAATGTGAGATACATTTTTACTGCCATAATTTGTTCCTAGAGATCTGATAATGGAGTACTGGTAAAGTAAATTCACAAACAAAAATGTTGGTTCTTGAAGTACAGGGATGTCTTTAGTGACTCTTGTATGGGTACATTTGAGTTAATTTTTGAAAACAAATGATGGATTGGTTCTGAGTCATCCACACTCAGCCTTGAAACCATTGTGTATGGCTGTCCACACTCAGTCTTTAAACCACTGAGTATGACTGTCCACACTCAGTCTTTTAAACCAATATGAATGGCTGGAGCTATAAAACTGCCTATGAAAATCTAGCTTACTGAAAAGCACCTACCACTGCTTGGGAAAAGTAATATTCTTTGAAGCAACTCCCTCAATCACTTCACCAAAAATGTTTGAAATTATATCTTAACATCCTTGTTTTAGATTAGTATTGAACTTCTATGCACCAAGAATAATTCTTGAGCCAGGGAAATGAAAAGCACAGCCCTAACTTCAATAAACATTCCGTTAATTAACAGACGATTTAATGTTTATGTAATAGTTACCATGATGAGAGCTCAGCGGAGGGACATCGGATTAAGAAAGATGGAGCTAGAGAGCATTATGCTAAGTGAAATAAGTCAGTCAGAGAAAGATAAATATCACATGCTCTCACTCATTAGTGGATTATAGTGAACAACATAAACCGATGAACAAAAACAGATGTAGAGACAGAGAAGCATCGATCAGATGCTCAAAACTCAGAGGGAAGGCAGGGGAGGGTGGGGGTGAAGGGGAGAGATCAACCAAAGGACATGTATGCATGCATATAAGCGTAAGTGATGGATGTGGACAACAGGGGGTGAGGGTGAGGGCAGGATTGGGGGGATGAAGGGACATTGGGGGGATAAGGACACATTTGTAATATCTTATTCAATTAAGAAAAAAATAAAAGTATATTATCCTAAAAAAAAGAAAAGAAAAGAAAGTTGACCTGCTGAGGATGTGGCCTGAGGTAGCCCCTAAAGAATAAGAAAAATTAAGAAGGAACAAATAAAGCACTAAATGCATACATATACAGGATGTTCCAAAAAATGAATACATACTTTAACAGCTGATAGCTCAATTTTGAAAATGAAGCGTATTTTATTAAACACTGCCTTTATAATTATTCAAAGTGTGTGTATACATTTTGGGACACTCTATATATATGTTATATATTTTTGAAGGCAATGATTTATCTTATAAATTATGTTATTTACATTATTAGCCCAATATAAGTTCAATAATTATTAGATTAACTAATTACTGTTTCAACACAGGAAGAGTTGCATTAATCCAAAGAATAAATCAACACAGATACTAACAGAAACTAAGGAAAGCAAGAAACACAGTCAATTCTTGCCATTTGAGAAAGTTATGTTCTATGAAGTTGTTGTGAGCGCTGGCTGAATGAGCAATACTGGTCTGCTGCTCCTAGGGGCAGAAGTGTTAAGTGGTTTGCCTGAGGCCACTTCACTAACAGGCACTAGAATTAGGGTTCAAACCTAAACAACTGGCCCCAGCAGGACTTTTTGCCCTTCACTGCCTCCTATTTGCCTCTCTCATTTAGTCATCTCTGTATAAGTGAAGTAAGAAAACAGAGCATCTCCTGTTCCACTTCAGCTGGGAACGTGTGAATGAGGTAACTCAAAGTCTTATCCACTTTGCACATCTGAAAATTACCGTGAAAACCTGCAAGTATTGATTTTGGGGTTAAAAATAAATGTTAGTGAGCAGGAGGAACCTCGAATAAGGTATAGACAAATATTGAGGATCAACTGCAATGTCAAAGGTCAAGCTAGACTGAAATAATGGGAAGTATCAGGAATAACCACAGAATAAATAATAATTTAAAAAATTTCAGAATGTCATATTAATCATAAAACAAATGGGAAATATATTGTGAAGAGTATTAAACAGTGAACTGGAAAGTAAAGAAAGAAAACTAAAAGAATACTGAAACCTTACCTACAAACAATGACAGTGTCTGTTTCTGTAGAAATATTAGGCAAAGAATACTACTACTATTGGGCAGCAATGATACCAAGTGTGCCCACAATTTATTGGGGAGGAATTATACAATGGGATACAATGCCTGAATTAATTAGGTTATTATGGGACATTGTCGCAAATAAAGCTCAAATACTAGCTGTTTAAGGGATACAAGTGTTTTGTTTGCTTTGTTCTCATTAACATAACAGTTCAAGGCAGGTATTCTACTTGATGTATACATTTCTTTTCTATGAAAATTGAGAAACTTGGGCCCTTGAGACTTGTGGGACTACCATCCCTCAGGACCTTCTGTTTCTCTCTATCCCCCTGGCTGAAGAGAAAAAGAGGTTTTAGAGAGCACATCTACTTCCTAAAATCTTTGGCCGGGAATAATATGTGGCTTATGCTCATACTCCGCTAGTAAGAACCAGGTCCTTAATTCAAGGGAGTTGGAAAATGAATTTGCAAATCAGGGTGGCCACTGCCCAATATCAGTATGATAATATAAAAAAAGGAAGTGTTCATTTTGAATTTAACATTGACATTAAACTAGACATAAAAATATTGTTTAACATAAGTCCACAGTTAAATCTCCTTAACAACATTTTAATTTTTTCTTCTGGTCCAGAATTCTAACCCAGGATCGTTGATAGACTCATATTCCTTCAGTCACCTTTAATCTAGAAATGTTTAGTGTGCCTCTGCCATTTTTTTCTTACAAAACAGGTCTTCAAGCTGCAAATTACCCAACCAAACAGGATCATTTTAAATGGAAAAATGAAAACAATTAAGACACATCAGTTTCCTACAGAACTGAAAGTTTATCAAAGTACCTCCATTTAGTTTACTAGTTATTCTTATGCAAATGAACTCATTAATCCATGAACCAGTTAGTGACTGAATAAGTATGTTGGTAAGTAATTTCAACACCTGGATAATGAAAGTCACCAAGTATCATTCATAGAATGGAGAACAGAAGATTAATGTCTAAGCTTGGAGACAAGAAAACTTGCAGATATACAGTTTATGCTATTTCATGCTGATGATTTGTCATTGAGCAAAGAAAGGCAGTAGACTACAGAGATCTCAATCAGCTGAAAACATGCAAGTCCAAAGAAAATCCTTGTCACAGCAACCATTTCCAACTAAATCGCTTCTTATCTTTACAAAGCAACCCTCCTGGGGCCATTTATTGATATGTTTCCTATTACCAGGAGTACAATTCTCAATGTTATATCACTTCTTGGGGAATCATTTTTCCTAAACACCAATCAGTACTTCCTCAAGTCTTATGTTGTTACAGCCCCACATCCAGCCCTTACAGTCCAAAGTGCTCTGGATGGTATCTACTGCTCCATTCCTATAATCCAGCCTATCAAAGAATTGCCTCAAGAAATAGCCTATTTAATCTAAAGCTCCTCCAAACTTCATAACTTAAAACAAAATCTACCATACAAACTAACATTTATTTATTTACTTTTAAATTTTATTTTATTTATTTTTTGGGGGAAGAGAGAGAGAGAGATAGAGAGAGAGAGGAAGAGAGAGAGAAACATCAATTTGTTGTTTGAGTTATGTATGCATTCATTGGTTGATTTTTGTATGTGCCTTGACCCAGGATCAAACCTGCAACCTTGGCATATCAGGAAGATGCTCTCACTACTGAGCTGCATGGCTGACCAGGGCAGAAAATTAAATTTTAAAAATCATATGTGTACCTATTATATAGTGAACATTTTTACAGATCTCATATTCCATGAACTTAGGGGTTCTAATAATTTCTAAAATGAATGGCAATAATTTTATTTGTGTATTAGTGAATGGTAGCCACATGAAGACTATCAGTATAAGAGGAAATTGTAAATTCAAAATAATGTGAAGAATTCTACTTGTCTATGCAGAAACTTGGCAGGCATCAAAATATCCAAGGTTTTCCAAGAGGATAATACTGGTATGTGTTAGTGAACACAAATGGCAATGAAAGAAACCTAGTTAATCTAGGAAAGACATACATCTCAGATATAAATGACAAAAGATCACAAAGTTAACCAAAAATGAAGATGAAGGTAAAGTGGACATTTGTTTTTAAACAAGAGTAATCTTGATCTTCATCCTCCAAGTCAAGGACTGACTCCAAACATTTCAACAGGCAAAGGAGTTAGAGATGCTCCACCCCCAGAAATTAAGAGGTAACATTAACAAACATTAATGAACATAAAGTTAACCCATCCTTTGAACACCTGAAATTGCATCGTCTCACTGCACAATAGCATCATGGTTATATAAGTGCATCTGTACAAACACAAAGCTTTTTTAAAATTACACATATTTTAAAGTTAGCATTTTTTCAATATTAAATTCTAGAAGACATTCAGAGAAAGATGTTTCCCACTTCATCAGAGGGACAATTTCTACATCAATATTGACTAACTGCTGATTAGTGATTAAAACAGCTAATAGAATATCAACACTCATTCTACTGTTGATTTTCAAAGGATAAAAAAAGATTCTGATAGCTATCAGGCATCTTTCTTCACAACATTTTCTGTGAATAAAAAAATATCTAGATATTTGTTTGCTTCTTTACTCAGTAAATTGTCACATACAATATCTGCACCCTCTGCCATCAAAATATATTGGACACACCTAAGAGCTCTTCAATCTAAATGCTTTCTCCACACTTCTTAGCAGGATCTAGTGCAGTGATGGCGAACCTTTTGAGCTCGGCGTGTCAGCATTTTGAAAAACCCTAACTTAACTCTGGTGCTGTGTCACATATAGAAATTTTTTGATATTTGCAACCATAGTAAAACAAAGACTTATATTTTTGATATTTATTTTATATATTTAAATGCCATTTAACAAAGAAAAATCAACCAAAAAATGAGTTCGCGTGTCACCTCTGACACGCGTGTCATAGGTTCGCCATCACTGACTAGTGCAAAAGTCAGCAGCACAAACCACAAGATGTCTCTGTCTGCAGATCATGGCCTTTTGTTGGAAGATGTGAGGCAGGAGATGTGGGAAGCTTTTCACTAAGGATGAATGGCAAGAGTCTCAAGACAGAATGCATAATGCCACGTGTCAGATTCCATGGTTCCTTTAGTACACTCATTCTTGCATGTGTGATTGTGAGATACACAGCCCCTGGGTATGGAGCCTGGGTTTGAATGTTTCTTGGTTATACTTCCTTTCAATCCCTTACCATTAACCATTACTATAAAGTCACTCAATCATAGTGAAAAATAAAATTACATATTGCCTATAATAAGGTCAAGATTCTAAAGTCATTTCCCTCTTAATAAAATTTGTTTGTAACTCTTAGAGAATACATTATAAACCAGCCAGCCAGTTACTTTGTGTGCCATGTGGTTAAACAGGAGAGTAAAAGCTTACTGCCATCAAATAAATATCCCTGGCTGGCACTACTTCAGTAATTTACCTAGCCTAAGGTCATTCTAAAGCAGTTTAAATGCATCATTAATCCACAGTCCTCTAAAATACTAAAATGCTTAAATAAATTACAATGGAGTAGGAGTAGGATGAGCCTGAAGAGAGGAAAAAACTGTCAAGATATGATACATTTAAATGATGCCAAAAAAGTCTCTAAGACTCATGAATAAATTATTGCTAAAAGGAAGGGCATAATAAAGAGCCTAAAGGACATGATATATCCAGCTTTATTTGGTCCAGAAAGATTAAGGAAATGAATCTTGGATTTCATCTTTTTGCTTGTGCATTTTCATTCATTTAGTATTAACCTTGGTAGTTCAGAATTTTTGTGTTCATTTTTATTACATCCTTTTTCTTATTCCAATCCTTGTTATTCTTTGATTGCTCTCCTTTTATTACTAGTGTTATGTAGTAAACATCAATTATGCCTGTGTGTGTGCATGTGTGTGTGACACATTTATGTGTGTGTTTTGAAAATGGGAAGCATAAGCAGGGTTACCATGATCAAAGTTTACATGCATGTAGAATTAAGAAAGAGACAGTAAATTGAAGATATAAATGTGTGAAATATAATTTTGGTCACCAAGGACTTTATTTTTACTTAAATAAACAGACACCCACAAAATATCTTACGATGTCTTGCCTTCCAGATAAATTCCTGACCCATCCATAAGGCAGTTAAAAAATCAGAAATTGTAGAATCATATGCAAATTGAAGAACAAGCTTAAAAAATGCATTAAGGCATGAACTCTGAGGAGGCAGATTTTAACAGGACTGGAAACATTCAGTACTGAATGAGTACTCGTTCCTTCCCTAAATGATGATGTCAAGACTGCAGCCTTGCTCCTTTGTTACATGTGCCACCCCACATGCCCGAGTCTGCGAGCCTTCCTCTGAACTATGTTGTCTGAGTTAATACATACTTTTTTTCTTTTATTTCTTATGTTTGAGTCACTTAAATTGGTAGGTCGTGGCCTGGGCTTCTACAGACCAGAAAACTCAATATAGAGCAGGGAACCTGTGCCTGAGAAAAAAGAGGCTGGCTTTGGGTGGCAGAGGGTGGACCCTGGAGTATTGATGCAGCTCTTCCTGGCATAGCAGTGCAGAGTTGACTGGTGGTTGCCAGGAGTTAGGGGAAGAGGAGAAAAGAGTTGTTATTCAATAGGTATCAAAGTTCAGTTTTGCAAGATGATATGTTGTACAACAATATCAATAATATTGTGCCGGTAGTTAACAATATTCTATTATGCAGTTAAAAGTTTAAGATAGATCTCACAATAATGATAATAATAACAACAATAATAAAGCAACAGTGCCTGTGCTGTCTTTACTCCTGTTACTAATAACATATTCCTTACTATTGACCACCAAACTCTGGGGTTCTCTATAAAGAACTAGGGATCGCCCTAGCCAGTTTGGCTCAATGGATAGAGTGTTGGTCTGTGGACCAAAGGGTCCCGGGTTCAATTCCAGTCAAGGGCATGTGCCTTGGTTGCAGGTTCCTCCTCAGGCCCGAAGCCTGGCTGGGGCTCGTGCAGGAGGCAACCAATCGATCTGTATCTCTCACATCGATGTTTCTCTCTGTCTTTCCCTCTCTCTTCCACTGTCACTAAAAATCAATGGAAAAAATACCCTCGTGAGAGGATTAAAAAAAAAAGAAGAAAGAATCAGGGATCGAGGATATGTGCCCATTCTATGTTCATTTCATGTTTATCCTTTATATTGACAATCTTCCAACCTGGACCATCACTTTGTTGCCTAAGCTAACTTCTTTATACCTTATGAAGTAGGAAAAATGTGCACAAAAGAAACCCAAATCTATTATACATAAGAGCATATATGCATGTGATTTTGCCACAAGGTATAACAGTGGGATATATTTCACTCAATAGGCATGTGTTCAATATATATGATGTGCATGACACAGGGGAAAGAGGGAAAATAATAATATATTTATTGTTAAATGCCTTTGTAGCTTCTTAGCAGAAAAATATATATTGAAATAAAGATAAGAACAATGGATTTGCACAATAAAAACAAAGAAATGCTAGAAGAGTAAAAAGGTAAACTACAAAAAACTCTTAATAAGAAAGTTATATCAAATTAGCCTGGCATCTATCTTGGAATTTAAAAGGAAGAAAAATGTTTTTCTGAGAGCAATTTCTCAGGTATGATTTATGGGAGAGTTGAGTAAACTTTTCTAAATGGGAAATGCAATACATAATTAATAATATCCTCATGGATATTTTTGCTTCATATTACTTTGAAACAATCTTAAACTTTGGAATAGTTGCAAGTACTTTACAATTATTTTCCTCTGCACCATTTGATAAGTTTTGGACATGATGTCCCATGACCCTGATTATTGACATTCTCCTACATTATCACTATACAACCATCAAAATCAGGACCTAGTACTGATTCATATCATCATTTAAAGCACAAGTCCAGTCAAATTTCACCAACTGCCACCCACAATAGCCTGTATAGATAATCTAATGTTAAAACAATGCATTGCTTATTTATCTCTTTTGGTCTGAATTAAGTCCTAGACCTTTCTTTTTAATTTAATTTATTGGGGTGACATCAGTTGATAAACTGATACAGATATACAATTCTATAATACATCATCTGTATATTGTATTGTGTGTTCACCACCCCAAGTCTCCTTCCATCACTATTTATTCCCCCTTTACCTTCTTCTACCTCCTCCAACCCTGGCAATCACCATACTGCTGCCCTAGACTTTTCTTGATTTTTATCATATTGACTCTTCTAAATATTTTAGGACAGTCATTTTATGTCAATTTGGGTTTCTCTGCTGGTTTAAATGATTCAGTTCAGGTTATGCATCTCTGGCAGAAGTGACTGTATTCTTCCACAGAAGTGACTGTATTCTTCTAATGGCATCCGATCAGCTGGTCCACAATTTGAATTTTCTCCATTTCTGGTGGCAACTGTAATTGCTTACTAATTGTGGTGTCTGCAAATTTTCTCCACTGTAATATTCCTCTTTTTTTCCCTTTGTAATTATGAAGGCTTTACATTCACATGATCACATCTAAATTCATTTTGTGTTTGTATTACAAAACATGCGGTCACACTGATATCTTCAGTTCCAACCAAACATCTCAGGATTCACACTAGTTGTTTCCCCTTTACATATAAACTTCATTAACTTATCTTCCCCTTTTCTTAATAAAAATATAAGTTTAATTCTCTTTTATATAAACAATCTTCCATCATAGCCCCTATCCAACACTACTCCATGGTCCACCACCTCTCCAAGGTCCTAAGAAGTCAAGCCAGGTGGTCCCAAGAATGGACGTCCCATCATTTGCTTGGGCTCGGAAATCCTGCTCCTGGCAGAACTAGGAAGGCACCAAATCCACTCTGCTTGGACTACAACAGTCATATTCCATACCTGGAAGAACACCCCCCTTCATGCTGCTTGGGATCTGACACCCTATGCCTAGCTTCTACCTCCTCTTGTAGGAGTGAGCACCCTTCTCACTCTGGAAGGGTTCTACAACGCTACTGTGCACACTGCTGCTTTTCTCTACCTCAATCTAATGCCTACTTTACCAGGCCCTGTCAGCGCCTCTAGGTCTAAAGTATTTGGAAATGGAAAGGGGAAAGGAAGGAAATGGAAAGAGGAAGGTAGAAAGGAATTCTTTATTAGGATTTTAAAGAAATAAATGATGAACACAACCTAATTTTGTTCTTTTTAACTATCATTTAACCTCAGTAACTTCTAAGGGTATAACACTATATATTAAATAATCAGAGTTCCAGAGTGCTGTGATTTAATTGTGTCCCTTCCTGGTTGTATAATCAAGAATTTAATTGGCTTTTGTTCCCTGTTCCTGGGATGCAGCCTCAAAACTTTCCCAAGTGACAGGAGTATGTTTGTTACTCATGGTGAGCCCTGATAGATTGGGTGACTTCTCAGTCGACAATACTCTGCACATTTATTAGGCCAATAGGATAATATGCCCTGACTCTATGAGAAGATAACAGAAGCTTCGTTTTGGGGACCCTCCCATCTCACATATGTGTCTCTCCCCTTGGCTAGTTCTAATTTGTATACATTTGCTCTAATAAAACTGTAATCATAGGTATAACTCTTCCCCGAGTTCTGTGAGACATTCTAATAAATTACTGAACCTTGGGGGGTCGCAGGAACCCCTGAATTTCTTGGTAGCTGGTTAGAATTGAGGTGGCCTCCAGACCCCTGATCTTGAAGCTGCAGGTGCCTGAAGTGAGCACAGTTTTGTGGCAGACTGTATCCTTAATTTGTAAGTTTTGCCTATTTCTGGGTAGCTGGTGTGAGAAGTCATTTCATCGATAATTTGAATAAACTTTATATAATTCATAAATATATATGGTTTTGCTCCTACCCTCAGAATATGCTTATCTTACAAGGGCTATCTAAGTAGAACATTTGAAAACAGATTAACAAACACATTTCAATAATAATATGTAAAAAAAACATTAAGCATGTGTTTACATGCTTAAACACTGTAATTATGGGTGAAATGTAATAAAAGTAACAATAAATATTTATCTACATTAAAAAAACTGCTGCACTGATATATTCACATCTTATATAAATATATGTAGACTAGATCATAGATCATAAAATCCATGGGGAAGCACTAAATATACATGTCTTTTGTGCAAATTTCTTAACCTTGCCATATTTATATAGTAATTGCCTTTACAGATTAAAGATATATGGTGCAAATCTATGATTTCTTACAGACTCAATTGAAAGTAATGTTGGAATTAATATGGTTTGCAAGTGTCTTTTGGGACCAGAGCCCAGTACATGTTTAGAGAATGCATATATATATAACATATTGAGTTGTCTTATGGATTTAGGGCATTGACTCTCAACCCTGAGTACAGCTTAGAATGACACTGGGAGCTAAAAAATAAAATGCCACTGACAAAATCCTCTCCTAGATACTATAAATTGATTGATCTAAGTGAGGCCCTGGACATTGCTGTTATTTAAAAGGTTCCCTAGGTGATTGTGATGCACCTGCAGATTGAGAGGCAGTGCTCTACAGAAGAATACTTTCTATAATAGTAATATTTAGTAAATATTACTATATCAAAATTATCCTCCTTAAGGCTCACACGTCATCACAGCCTATCTGTGATTAGCGATTGTTTTATAGGCACCAGATTCATTCTTTAAGTATATAAATAATCTGGAGGAGCCAGAAAAGAAGCAGAAAAGTGATAAGAACTGGGAAGTCATACCTGTAAAAAGATATAAAGGTCCAGAATGATATAGACCTAATAAGAGAACAAGAATCTATAATAATAAAAGCCTAATATGTTAAATAGACCAGATGACCTTCCGGACGAAGCTGGTGCTGCAGCTGCAAAATCAAGGCAGCTGCTGCGGCTGCCAGGGGGGATCGAGGCAGCCACCGCGGCTGCGAAGGCCTACTCATGCACAAATTTTGTGCATCGAGCCTCTAGTACAAAATGAAAGGATAATGAGTTAATAATCTGAAAATAGAAAATATGTATTTTGCAAATTCCATTAATATTAGAAAGCTTTTCTAGTGTAAGCAAGTGATTATGACACAATTATCCCAAGTTTTCACTTAATTCAACTTCTCTATGGGATATTAATAACATCTTTAAATGGAATTTTTAAGTAATAAAATACCGGACTAGTTACTTTTATTATAGGATAACAAAGTCCTGTCTATGTTCTAGCAGATGCATTACATCTACACTATCACTTACGCTGAGGTAAAATTGACCTGAATTTCAAATATTATAAGAGATTTTGTGTTAATATATAATTATACAGGCACATATGTACAAGTAAATCATAACACTATGGTTAAGTATTAAAAGATGTTACATTACAACTTGAACAATACTGTAAGCAAACAGTAGAGTTGAGGAATAAATATAAAATTTCTTCTTAGACCTGCCAATATGGCTCAGCAGTTGAGCATGGAACTATGCAGCAGTAACTGTTCAATTCCCAGTGAGGGCACATGCCTGGGTTGCAGAATCAATCCCCAGTAGGGGGTTTGTAGGAGACAGCCAATCAATGATTCTCTCTCATCATTGATGCTTCTCTCTCTCTTTCTCCCTCTCTCCCACCCTCCCTCTCTGAATTCAATAAAAAATATATTTTTAAAAATTCTCCTTAATATTGTATATAAACAAATGTTATATAAAATTTAAAATACGAAAATGTACTTAAACAAACAAAAACTTTTAAAGTGAAAAATATGCAGAAATCACCACAGACATAGCTTGGAGCTATTGCAGGTTCAGTTCTAGATCACCCCAATGAAGGGAATATTCCAATAAAGCGATTCATACAAATTTTCTTTATTTCCCAGTGCATGTAGTCTATTAAGTGTGCAATAACATTGTGTCTAAAAATGTACATACCTTAATTTAAAAGTACTTTATTGCTAAAAAAATGTTAACCATCATTTGAGCCTTCAGCAAGTTGTAATCTTTTTGCTGATTGAGGTTCTTGCCTCAATTTGATGGCTGCTGACTGATCCAGGTGGTGGTTGCTAATGGCTGGGGTGGCCGTGGCAATTTCTTAAAAATAAGACAACAGTGAAGTTTGTTGCCCAATTGCCTCTTACTTTCATGAACTGCCATCTCGATAGCATGCAATGCTGTTTGATACCATTTTACCCATAGAACTTCTTGCAAAATAGGAATTAACCCTCTCAAGCCTTGCCCCTGCTTTATCAACCAAATTTATGAAATAATCTAAATCCTTAGCTCTCATTTCAACAATCGTCACAGCATCTTCACCAGGAATAGATTCTGCCTCAAGAAACCACCGTCTTTGCTCATCCATAGGAAGCAACGCCTCATCCGTTAAAGTTTGATTATGAGATGGCAGTTATTCAGTCAGCTCTTCAGGCTCCACTTCTAGTCCCAGTCATTTTGTTATTTCCATCACATCTGCAGTTACTTCCTCCACGAAAATCTTGAACTCCTCAAAGTCATCCATGAGAGTTGGACTCAACCTCTTCCAAACTCCTGTTCATGTTGATATTTTTACCTCTTTCCAGGAATCACAAATGTCCTTAATGGCGTATAGAGTTGGTGAATCCTTTCCAGAAAGTTTTCAATTTACTTTGCCTGGATCCATCAGAGGAATTACTACCTAGGACGGCAATAACCTTACAAAATGTCTTTCTCAAATGACTTAAAACCCAAATTATTCCTTGATCCATGGGCTGTGGAATGAATGTTGTGTTAGCAGGCACAAATCATGAATATTGTTGACTGCCTAGGTGCAATGTAAATGAGCGGTAATATTTTGAAAGAAATTGATTGTTTCCTTCCTTCCTTCCTTCCTTCCTTCCTTCCTTCCTTCCTTCCTTCCTTCCTTCCTTCCTTCCTTCCTTCCTTCCTTCCTTCCTACCTTTTTTTCTTCTGAGCAGCAGGTCTTTATAATGGGCTGAAAATATTCAATAAGCCATGTTGTAAACAAATGTGCTGTCATCCAGACTTGGTTCCATTCATAAAACACAGGCAGAGTAGATTTAGTAATTCTTAAGGGCCCTGGGATTTTTGAAATGGTAAGTGAATAGTGGCTTCAACTTAAAGTCACCAGCTTCCCCTAACAGGAAAGTCAGCATGCCCTTCGAAAGCATTGACTTCTCCTCTCTACCTATGAAAGTCCTAGATGGCATCTTCTTCTAATACAAGGCTGTTTTGTATACATTAAAAATGTGTTGTTCATGATGAACCGCCAGTCCCCCACAGAAATATTCATATCCCTTTCCTGGCTTATCCTGTAACAGAAATGATTAGATTAAAGTAGCTATTATTTGAAAAAAAAAATGTGTTGTTTAGTGCAGCACCTTCATCAATGATCTTGGTTAGATCTTACGCATAACTTGCTGCTGCTTCTACATCAGCACTTGCTGCTTTAACTTGCACTTCAATGTTATAAAGATGGCTTCCTTCCTTAAACCTCATGAGTCAGCCTCTGCTAGCTTCAAACGTTTCCTCTACAGCTTCCTCACCTCTTTCAGACTCCATAGAATTGAGGAGAGTTAGGGCCTTGCTCTGGATTAGGCTTTGGATTGTGGCTGGTTTGATCTTCTCTCAAGAACACTATAACTTTCTCTTTATCAACAATTGTACTGTTTTGCTCCCTTATCATCTATGTGTTCCCTGGAATAACACCTTTAATTTCTTTCAAGAACTTTGCATTCGCAATTTGGCTAACTGTTTGGAACAAGAGGCCTACCTAGCTTTTGGCCTAAGCAGCTTTCAACACGCTTCCTCACTGAGCTTAAACACATGCAGCTTTTGTTTTGAAGTGCGAGATCTGGGACTCTTCTTTCACTTGAGCATTTAGAGCCATTGTAGGGCTATTAATTGGCCTAATTTCAATGTTGTGTCTCAGGGAATAGGGAGGCCCAAGGAGAGAGAGAGAGAGAGAGAGAGAGAGAGAGAGAGAGAGAGAGAGAGAGAGAGAGAGAAACTGCCAGTCCATGGAGCTGTCAGAACACACACATTTATCAATTAAAATTACTCTCTTACATGGGTGTGGCTCATTGCAACGGAGACATGAAGTGAGCAAATGCTGTTGGAAAAATGGTGCCCATACACTGCCCAATGCAGGGCTGTCACAGACCTTCAACCTGCAAAAAAATGCAGTGTCTGCCAAGTACAAAAAAGCAAGTGCAATAAACCAAGGTAAGCCTATATTAGTAATTTATGGCAGAATAGAATAATTTTTCCTCTAATTCTGTTTTTATTAACATAAATTACAAGTCCTGGCTAAATGTAATGCATCTTTAATAACTGATCAAATTTGTGATAAGATACTTGAAAACTCTAAACATTTGCTCACAGATGACATTATTAGCAATAAGTATTTTAATAACTGGAACATAAATATACCAAAAAGTATGTCAATGACAATTCTATGTAACCACTGTATACTGTGATAAAAAAATGTATACTGTAATGCACATTCATACATAAGGAAAACTTTTTAATATTACATCTTATGTTTAAACTACTATATCTGTGCACTTCCCCAATCCTAATATCACTCAGTATGCCGCTATTCAGGCTATATGGAATAGGATTTAGGGGAGAATCATCAAAATCAGATTTATACATCCCACTGTATTTTATACTGATTAAAGTGAGCATGTACAGCAACCTTAAAATTTGAAAAGTAATCCCCAAACCTGTAACTTCACAGACGTGCACTGAAATGACAATAAGTGGCCTTAAACATTTGCTTTGGTGACGGTAGGACTTAGAAGCTTATTGCATGTTTATGATTCTCTAGAAATACACATATATCAGACTCAAATATTCGCCACCAGCTAGTGGAGAGACCTACTTACTTTTTATGCTTTACTTTATGACTCTTTTGCCTCAGCCCATGGTGAAAAAGAATAAAATCATTCTTATTCACTATCCCTAAGTGATGTGTTTGATAGTCATGGCTCAGTTTTTTATATAATAAACCAGGGAACAAAAGGACGTTTGCTAAAATGAGAAATGAAATATTATTCAATACCTTCTTTCAATGCACTCACATGTCTATCAATCCCGACAAGTGCAAAATTCAAATGTATACAAAATACATATATATGGATGTATATGCATATATATTCAATGCCACACTTGCTAGAAGGAAACCACAATCTAAAACCAGCCATAAGTAAAAAAATAAAATAAAATAAAAAATAGATATGGAATTGGTTTATCCATTGTACTTACTGCAGGCACATAAATTCTTGCCTTTTAAAAATTATCTTGTAATGGATGTGAAGATTAAAAGATCCCCACTGTTTATCATAGATGAGTACTTTCTAAAATAAAGCTTTTAATGGAGATGTTGGAAAAAATAAATTGTTTTATACCAGTAAGTGTAAATTAATGGAATTATTCTACCTAACTAAAAAAATTGCATTGCAAAAACTAGTTAAAAGAATGAGATGGCTCTAACAAACATAAACAAACTACTATTTTACATTAAATGGGACAAATATCTGATTGTTGTACTTGAATTAAAATATTTTTAAATTCATTCTTTAAAGATTTAATCAGAATCACTACATTGCATCAGTACAATGAACATATTTTCCATGTGGAAATATCACAGAAATTAGTGAGTGTGTGTGTGTGTGTGTGTGTGTGTGTG
>NW_005871049.1:33034456-33097714 GCF_000147115.1 Myotis lucifugus | reverse complement strand
TATATGAAATATAGGAACTGATGAATCATTCAGAGTAAATATATTATCATAAGATCACTGACAAAGATGAAATGTGTCTCAAAGTATTAGAAATATGGAACTAGAGATACTCAAGGAAATAATGTAAAAATCAGACAAAGTTATAAAGAGAAAAAAAGATACCTTTAGTGTTCTGATCAGACAAGTTGCTAAAAAAAGTATGTACATAGTTTCTCATAATGATTAACTCAACATGCATGGACACATATTTGTCAGGTAAGAGCACCTAGAATGCAATCTTTTACCAACTAAATATTATGACACAAGTCAATGCTTAATAGCATGTATTGTTTTTGTCTATTTATAAGAACGTTTTTCAATGGTCTTTTGACTAATGGATGCCATTGTGCAGATAACATTAAGGGAAAAGATCCCATTTAAACAACTCCCTCTACTATTTCTTCACATGTTTTTAAAGCTGAATATAGCCAATAAACTGTCTTTTATAGAAAATCATGTTAACATGCTATTGAGATTCACACAATAACAACTGAAATGAAAGAACACCAAAATAAGGTGACTAGTTAATAGAAATGTCAGAAAGAAAGGTTCAAAACTCCAAAGCTGACCATCACACTAGTACAAACAAGAGGGAATAAAATGAATGTGCTTGGAGTCATTTAGTATTATGAAGAATGTGAAACCATCTCATCAAACACAATGCTATTTAATTATCAGAACAGTAAGACATTTCCCCCCAAGACACTGAATTAAATATGCCTCTACCAAATAAAGCTTGTCGTATCATTTTTAGCTCTTATAATTTTTTCCTAATCTCTTTCATACATTTTACCCTTGAATTTTCTCCCTTCTTCAAAATCCCTGCTACATAACCGCTAATTAAAATAAACACAGGTAAATCAAGGTAGATTTCTTCAAAAGGAGAGGAGCTGTTCAAAGGAGGACCCATGGTAGAGAATCAAATGAATAGAAGTTTAAAGTCTGAAGCCTTCAAATTAAAATCAGCCCCTTGAAATGTATCAATCTATACTTCCAAAATGACTTACACTGTGAATTGTGCTACTTAGTGCTCCCTTGTCGGTTGTATTAATAAACTCAAACACAATTTTTTAAGTAAGTTAGTAAAGTTTATAAAATAAGCCTCTTCTACATTAGCACAGTAACTACTCAAATGTGGACACATATTGTGCCTAGACATTAAATTGATAAAAGGTATACCACAGGTGGTACTATCATTAGAGAAAGAGTAGATTCAATGATTATATTTTGTTCTTTATCTTATAGACTTGTTTGAATATGGCTGTCTTGTTTTCTTTAAAGTTAATTGGAGTTATGCATGTCTTCTATAGCATACTGAGATGGCTACATCATTGATGAAATCTCATTGTGATTTCAGTTTTAGGATCAGCCAAGTTTTCATAATATCGTATGTATTAGGGAGAGATTGACAGAAAAAGCACATATTAATGTAACCTAAATTCATAAGTATGACAACAGTAATACCTACATAATATTTAAACATTCATACTTAGTTATGCATAGTTTTTACATAGATATAGTAAAGCTCAAATAAATTATATATATAGAAAACAAATCATATTATCACTTCTCATTCTTTCAAAATATTTATTATCTAATTTGTGATCAGTTAATGCTAGACACTGGAATTAAAAAGTGTGAAAACATAGGAAATTCTTAAGTGTATTAACTTCCTGCAGCTGCCATAAAAAATTACTACAAACTAGGTGGCTTAAAACAGAAATGAAGGCTGGAATTCCAAAATCAAGGTATTGGCAGGGCTGCGCTACTTCTGGAAGCTCTTGGAAAGAATACTTCCTTGACTCTTCGAAATTCCGGTGACTGTTAGCATTCCTTGGCTTCCTTGGCTTATGTCCACATCACTCCAATCTCTGCCTCCGTCTTCACACTGCATCTCCCTCTTCTGTCTGTGTAGTCTTCCCTTCTGTCCATCAAATATCCCCTGTATATCTCTAATTGATTTAAGCCCACCCAGGATAATCCAAAATGATCTCTGCATTTCAAGATCCTTAAATTAATTACATCTGCAAAGAACTTTTTTCCAAATAAGGTAACATTCACAAGTTCAAGGTATTAGTACATGAACATATATTTGAAAGAGGAACATCATTCAACTTATTACAGAGTTTTAAGGAACTAACTGATTAATGGTGAATGAATTATCTAAGCAGAGAGTTAATAACAGACAAATAAATTCCATTAAAAGGGCCAAAAAAGACAGCTTTTGTAGGAAACACTTAGGTAAGGTAACAAAACCAAGCATGGAAGATCAGGGAAAATTTCACAGAGAGAAGTAGAATGGCAGCTGAAATTATCTAGGCAAAACTGAAGGCTTAATACAGGCAAGTAAATTCCTGGAGGAGAAAAAACATGAAATTCTCAGAAACCTAAAAATGGTCAAAGTGGTTAGAATTTAGGAAGTTTGGCAGTGAAGTAGTAAGCAGTTGAGCTCAAAAACTGAAAAACACACAAATACATGGACTCTAAATAACATGTTACTAAACGATGCATGTGTTAACAATGAGATCAAGGAAGAAAACAAAAGATACCTTGCAACAAATGAAAATGAACACACAGTGAAAGCAGTACTAGGAGGGAAATTCATAGCTTTACAGGCCTACTCAACAAACAACAAAAATCAAATAAACAATCTAACTTTATACTTAAAGGAACTAAAAAAAGAACAACAAACAAAGCCCAAGGCGAGTAGAAGAAAGAAAAAATGTCAGAGCAGAAATAAAAATAGAGTTTAAAAAATATATAAAAGATCAATGAAACCAAGAGTTGATTCTTTGAAAAAATAAGCAGGATTGACAAACCTTTAACCAGACTCATCAATAAATAAAAATAAATAAATTTCAGAAATGAAAAAAAAGAAGTAACAACTGATGCCAAAGAAATACAAAGGACTGTAAGAAAATGTTATGAGCAACAATATGCTAACAAATTGGACAATCTGGATAAATTCCTAAAAACATGCAATCTTCCAAAACTGAATCAGGAAGAATCAGAAAATCTGAACAGTCTGATTAAAACTAATGAAATCGAAGCAGTAATCAAAAAACTCCCAACAAACAAAAGTCCCAAACTGGATGAAATCACAGGTGACTTTTATCAAACATTCAAAGAACTAACACCTATCCTTCCCAAACTATTCCAAAAAGTTTAAGAGGAATAAAGACTCCCAAGCTAATTTTAGGAGGCCAGCAGTATCCTATTTCCAGAACCAGATAAAGATATTACAAAGAAGCTCAGCTGCAGTGTTGCTCAGTGGTTGAGCGTCAACCTATGATTCAGGAAGTCAAAGTTCCATTCCTGGTCAAGGCACATGCCTGGGTTGTGGGCTCGATCCCCAGTGTGGGGTGTGTAGGAGGCAGCTGATCAAATGATTCTCTCTCATCGTTGATGTATCTATCTCACTCTCACTCTCCTTCTTCTCTGAAATCAATAAAAATCTATTTTTAAAAAAATATGTACTACAAAGAAATAAAATTATAGGTAAATATCCCTGACTAATATACATGCTAAAATCATGAACAAAATATTATCAAACCAGATCCAGCAATACATTAAAAAGATGATACACCATGACTAAGTTGAATTTATTCTGGGATGCAAAGTGGGTACAATATCCACAAATCATGTGATGCACCTCATAAATAAAATGAAGGATAAAAACCACATGATCATATCAATGGATGCACAAAAAGCATTTGATAAAACCCAGCACCCATTCATGATATAAACTCAGCAAATTGGGAACAGAGGGAACATACCTCAACATAATAAAGGCCATATATGACAAACCACAGCTACTATCATACTCAATGGGCAAAAACTACAAGTGCTTCCCTTAAGATCAGGAAAAATATATGGATCTCCACTTTCACCACTCTTATACAACATGGTACTAGAAGTCCTAGCAACAGAAATCAGAGAAGAAGAAATAAAAGGCATCCAAAATGGAAAGAAAGAATAAAACTGTCATTATTTATAGATGTCTTGATACTGTTTATAGAGAAACCTAAAGATGCTACCAAAATACTACTAGAATAAATAAATTCAATAAAATAGCAGGATACAAAATAAATACTCAGAAATCAATTGCATTTTTATACACCAATAATGAACATCAGAAAGGGAAACTAAATAATTTTATTTACAATTGCATCAAAAAAAATAATAATAAGCATAGCCCATGGACACAGGTGAAGGCCTGGGGAGGGAAGCAGGGGCAGGTTAGAAGAGGTCAATGGGGGGAAAAAGGGGACACATGTAATACTTTCAACAATAAAGATTTAAAATTTGTTTTAAATTTTTAAAAATAATAAAATATATAAGAATTAATTTAACCAAGTATATAAAAGACCTATACTTGGAAAATTCTAAGACACAGAAGAAAGGAACTTACGAAGAAGCAAATAAGTGGAAGCATATGCTGTGATTCATGGATTGGGATAATTAACATAATTAACATATCCATAGAACCCAAAGCAATCTATAGATTCAACACAATTCCTATCAAGATACTGGTGGCATTTTTCACATAACTAAAACAAATATTCCAAAATGTACATGGCACCACAAAACAGCCCAAATAGCCACAATAAGCTTGAGAAAGAAGAACAAAGTTAGAGGAATAACACTACTTGATATCAAATTATACTACAATGCCATAGCAATCAAAACAGCATGGTACTGACATAAAAACAGACATATAGGTCAATGGAACAGAATATAGAGCCCAGAAATAAACCCATGTCTTTATGGTCAATTAATATTTGACAAGTAGGCAAGAACATGCAATGGGGAAAAAATAGTCTAATCAATAAATGGTGTTGGGAAAGTTGGACAGATATGTGCAAAAAATAAAATAAAATTAGACCACCTTCTTACATCATGCACAAGAATAAACTCAAAATGGATTCAAGACTTATATTTTAGACTCAAAGCCATAAAAATCCTGGAAGAAAAGATAGGCAGTAAAATCTCAGACATTTCTCATAGCAATATATTGTTTCTGATATATCTCTTTGGGCAAGGAAAATTCAGGGGGAAAACAACACAAATGGGACTACATTAAAATAAAAAGCTTATGCACAGTGAAAGAAACCATCAACAAATGAAAAGACAACCCACTGAATGGGAGAACATATTTACCAATGATACAACTGATAAGGGTTTAATATCCAAAATTTATAAAGAACTTATAAAACTCAAACCCCCCAAAATAAACAATCCAATTAAAAAATGTGCAAAGGACCTGAAAAAACACTTCTCCAAAGAGGATATACAGATGGCAGATTCACATATGAAAAGATGCTAAGTGTTACTAATCATTAGAGAAATGCAAATTAAAAGCACAATGAAATATCACTTCACACCTGTCAGAGTGGTTATCATCAATAAATCAACAAACAAATGTTGACATGGAAAAAAGGGAACCTTGTGCACTGATGGTGGGGATGTAGATTGATGCAGTTATTGTGTAAAAAAAATTAAAAATGGAACTGCCTTATGACCCAGTGATTCCACTTCTGGGAACTTATCTGAAGCAACCTGAAACACTAATTTGAAGGAATATATGCACCCCTATGTTCACTGCAGCATTATTCACAAGAGATAAAATTTGGAAGCAGCCCAAGTGCCCACCAATAGATGAGTGATTAAATAGCTGTGGTACATTTCCAGAGTGAAATATTATTCGACTGTGAAAAAGAAAACCTTACCTTTTGAGACAGCATCGATGGACCTGAAGGGTATCACACTAAGTAAAAATGACCCAGTCAGAGAAAGACAAATACCATATGATTTCACTTACATATTGAATCTAATGAACAAAATAAGTTTTAAAAATATAAACAGACACAAAGAACAGAATAACAGCTGTCAGAGGGGAAGGGTTTGGGGGGCTGGGTAAAAATGGTGAAGGGATTAAGCAAAAAAGAAAAAACAACAACTCATAGACACAGACAACAGTATGGTGATTACCAGAGGGGAAAGAAGGTGTAGGGAGGTAAAAGAGGGAAGAGGGGGCATAAATGGTGATGGAAGGAGACTTGAATTGAGGTGGTGAACACACAATACAATATATAAATAATGTATTATAGCATTGTACATCTGAAACCTATATGATTTTATTAACCAACTAGAGGCCCCGTGCACAAATCCGTGCACAGGTGGGGTCCCTCGAGGTGGCCTGCAGGGATCAGGCCGAAACCCACAGTCCAACGCTGCCTGCAGCTCCTACCTGCCACTCCCATTCATCCTGGCTCCACTGTGCCTGCTGTGGGCTCACGCCCAATCAGTCCCAATCCTAGCACCCTCCTGAGGGGAGTGGCCTGTGGGATTGGGCCAAAAGCAGCTCTCCAACATCCCCCAAGGGGTCCCAGATTGTAAGAGGGCGCAGGCCAGGCTGAGGGACTCCAGTGGTGCATGATTGGAGTCACAGGAGGGCTCCAGGTCCTGTCTGGCCCTGTCTTGCCCAGTCTCGATCGGCCAGACCCCTGCAAAAAGCTAACCTACCGGTCAAAGTGCCTGCCCCCTAGTGGTCAGTGCACGTCATAGCAACTGGTCAACCAGTCAACTGTCTGCCCCCTGGTGGTAAGTGCACGTCATAGCGACTGGTCAACCAGTCAACTGTCTGCCCCCTGGTGGGCAGTGCACATCATAGTGAGCAGTTGAGTGGCCTTAGCATATCGTTAGCATATTACACTTTGATTGGTTGAAGAGTAGACCAGTCACCAGATGACCGGACACTTAGCATATTGGGTTTTTATTATATAAGATGTTATCCCAATAAATTAAACAAAAATTTTAAAAGTCTCTAAAGAAAAAATAAAAGAAGAGCTTAATATGGTAAAGCTGTATTAAAGAACTTGAACTTCAATATAAATATGTGGGAGGCCAATGAATAGATTTAGGAAGGGCAGTGGGCTGTACATACAATGAATCATTCTGAATAATCAACTCTGGCTGCTATGAGGTGGAGGAAAGAAGGCGGCTGGAGGCAGGAGTACCAAGATGAGGGTCTCCTACACTCATCTATTGAAGTGTTTACGTTGGTCCCAACTAGGCCAGAGTCAAGGCAGATAAAAGAGATGAATTCAAGAGAGATGTCTCAGGGAGAATTGCTACTGCTTAGCAATCAAGTAAATTTGAGAGTAAAGATAATGAAAGTCCAATTATAATGAACACTGGAATGGATGACAATGAACTTCGTTAAGATGAGAGACACAAAAGGAGGACAGGTGTAGAGCATGGAAGAGAAAAATAAATTTCACCTTAATATTTAAAGTTTAAAATACGTGTCTCTAGCTTTCAGACTGGTATGTGGACCATAGGCTAAGAGGGAAATTTGGGTTAGACACATTGATTGGCAGTCATCAACTTAAATGTGATAGCTGAAAGGAGGGGCTGGGTGAGATATCCCAAAGCAAAGTACAGAATAAGAAGTAATTCTAAAGACCTCTGAAGAATCTTCCATTTTAAGGAAAAGATAGACTAGAAGTAGGAGTCTATAAAGGTCACTGGCAAGTGTGTTGATGCATGGGTGGTTGTAGGGATGGGCAGTGGGCATAGGAGAATTAAAATAGGAGTTTGCACAGTCTGAATCACTCCAAGTTTACCTATTCAGCCCTCTTTCCTGCTTTTCAAAGTTGTTTTTTTCAAATTTCTCAAGTCTCCCACCCATCACCTCTTAGCCTGAGATGAAAATGATTGCTTCCAGGAAGGTAGAATGCATGGTTAAATTCTGTCAAGTAATATGACTAATGAACCGACAAAGGATTTCTGATGACAATGGTGAAAGCAGTTAAAACAGACTGGATGAGTAGGATTTGGCCTGAGGTGGGTGGAAGTGGAAAGTAAGGAACTGGATGCATCCAGTGTGGTTATTATGATAAGAAGGGAGCCAAGCCAGTCTGGTTCAGTGGTTAAGTGTCAACCTAAGAACCAGGAGGTCATGGTTTGATTCCAGGTCAGGATACATGGCCAGGGTTGTAGGCTCGATTCCCATTAGGGAGTGTGTAGGAGGCAGTTGATCAATGATTATCTCTCATCACTGATGTTTCTATCTCTCCCTCTCCCTTCCTCTCTGAAATCAATTTTTAAAAAGAAAGAGAGAAGGAGAGAGACAGAACAGTGGCTAAAGGGACTTTTTATTTTTGCTTTGCTCCCTTGCTCCCCACACCTCTTCAATAGTGGGAGAAACTTGAGCAAATTTAAATACTGGAATGAAGTATGGATCAGAAAGGAAAAGGCTGACAATGAATAAATGCGAAGAAAAAAATTAATACGTGAAATCCTTAAAAACGAAATAGTTGTGATTCATAGTCTGGATAGAGGTTCCGCATTTATCCTAAAAGTAGGGACATTTTTCCATAGTAACAGGAGGCAAATAGAAAAGTGGGAAATACACGCAGGTGCTTTTTCTGATTTTATGGCATGAGGTCTTGGCTCTCAGTGAAGAGTGAGGCCAGGCTATCTGCTGAGCCTGATAAGAGAGGTGGTGACAAGGGAGATTTGAGGAGAGAAGAGAAGGCTGGAAAATGGAGCTTTGGGAAAGACAGATGAAGAGCTAAGCATAGAATGGGTCTTTACTGGTAGTTTTGGCTTTACTGTGCCAGTTTTTACTTTTAACTTACAAAAAGATTGTTTCCCTTGAGGTGACAAAACTAAGCAATATTTACTTTCTGATTGCATAGTTTAAAATAAGATGGCAGTTCCCAGTATTACAAACAAACAATAGCAACAAAGACTAACAGCAGAAGCCTTGAGCTAAAACGTATTTCTCATATACACATTCCAATAACTGGAAATGCATTTAGGTTCAACAGAACCTTTTTTAAAATGCAAAAGACTCAAGTGTTTAAAATGTTTCAAGCCTTTCATCTATTCAAAGGGACAATAATTGATGAAATCAATTCCTAAGTGAAATGTATCTTTAATTTAAAAAAAATCAAAGGAAAAGAAGGGGGTAAGAACTCTGAGCAGGAAAAGACAGGGAAGAGGAGTTAAAGTGATAAGAGCGGCTTATATTTCTACCCTTTCTTGAATATCATCCACTTGGACTCCCTGATGTGTATCATTCCCTATACATTTCATACAGTATTGGAACTCAACATGTTTGCCTCGAAATGCTGAAGATCTTGCAGAAAATGCAATTTCCTTCAGCTTGTGAAAGAGAAGTTGAAAGTTTCTACAGAAGTTAAGAGGGGGGTCAATCCCATTATATAGTTGTTAATCTGACAGCCTTCTGCTAGGCTATCTAAAAAATTATAAACTTCACTCAGCTAGGGATTGAAAGCATTTTTATCCTCTCTCACTATCTAGTTTTATACAATTTTCCATTCCTCAGTCTTCCCAGTCAGTTTATTTCTTAGAAGCACTAAAAGTGGAAATGAGACAGCCAGCTCTTACTTTGTCAAGTTACTCTCACTTAGCAGCATCATTCTTGATTTTCCCAATACCACCTCACTGTCAGAAGCAGCCAGAACAAAAGTGTTAAAATTCAAGTTACATAAAATATTAAAATATTCGACCCTGAAGACATTTTTAGATAATCTTCTTTGGAAGTTTAGACTGATTTAATGAAATAATTTATGAGATATAGCATATCCCTTGAGGGCAAAAATACACATAGAGAAATCAACACCATGTGGAGAGAACAGCACAAAATATAGGGGGAAAGGTCACCACAGTACATTTGATTGCTGAGTGCGTATGCTGGGAAGAACTGAATTCTCTGTTGAAATCTAGTTGCTTCCAATATGTAGGACTGCAGGAGCCCTTGGTTCAAGTTACAAAAACACCAAAATAAGTACTATATTATTTTCATATGGGCTACTAAGAATTAAAAAAAGTGAAAAGTAAAAGAAATCAAAGGTTCTTGGAACATTTTTTAGAAGCCTGTCAAAATTCAGAAATTTTTATATAACCTCATGATGGGTTTATGAACAAAAGGGTATAGGAACATATTTTACCTGTATGTCCAATTTCAATTATCTAGAAGCCTAACAGATAATGATAGCAACACTTTAAAATTTCTTTCTATGTACCATGATGCTTTTCAAGCATTTTATTCATATTAGCTTATTTAACCACTACATCACTCAATGAAATAGGCATTAATTTTATAATCATTTAGAAATGGTAAATCGGAAGCACAGAGTAGATAAATAACTTGCTGAGGATCACTCAGCAACTAATAGAACTGGAACTAAAAATAGGCAGCCTGGAGCAAACAGAGGGAGAACCAAGATGGCAAAGCGCAGGTACTTGCAGCAAAATTACAACTAAGCCCAGGATGATTCCTGTTGTGAGGGATTTGTGGTGGGAGGGGGTGTGTGCAGGAGCCAGCCAATCAATGATTCTCTCTCATCATTGGTATTTCTATCTCTCTCTCCCTTCCTCTCTGAAATCAAGAAATATATATATATTTTAAATGCTTGCTTAGTTCTCAAATATTTGCTTGCAATTCATGTAGAGAAAAAATGCCTACATGTGATTCATGGGCTTTATTTGTTACGGGACATGAAGATAGTCCCTACATAGAAATATGGCTGTCTTTTTGATAAAAAAGAATTATATTGAAAACTTCAACTTTTGAATAACTTTGAATATATCAAAAATCATTTTTTGCAATAAGTGATGATATGAAAATTAAAATTGACAACTTGTCAAGTATTAGACCTAAAATTATAAACAAAGCCCTTTTATTTTCTAGACCTTATTTATTTGTTTATTCAACAATCTTCCCTTCCAGACCGAACACATCTGTGGCAATCCTCTATAATACCCACCGCTCTGCTATGCTCTCTTGACATTGCCTTGCAAAGACAGCCATTGATTAAACAAACCCTAACTGCCTTCCTAAAGGCAATTATTGCTTATACATGCACATACTATATATAACAATGATCTATATCCGTTGACCTTATATGCTGTTCACAGTACTATATATGTTGTCCTCACTATAACACTACAGGAAAGTATTATCATCTCCATTTGACTTAAGAAAAAACCAGATCTGGGGAAGATCAATGACATGCTCAAGAAATTACACAGAGGGCTAAATGCTGGACACAGAATTTGAACCCCGATCATTTGATTCCAGAGCCTACACACTTACATACTAAAAGAGAATAAGGCAGCACAGAAATTCTGAAATTTCTCCTCAGTTCAATTGAATTATCTCACTGGGGAGACATGCCAAAAGTAAGGAAAAAGGAAAGCCCAACTCATTCAAACTTGGGTGGCAGCCCTGACCCACTGGGTCATTTTTAATATAATATAAATGTTCAAAATGATTGATAATAAAATGCACTGTCTCTGGCTTTCTAGACTTCAAGTACTGAAATAGCATGGCGTGAGTATTTGAGAACTTGAACTAAATTCAAAATTAGCCTTCTCAGCCCTCCCTGAGACACCACCACTCCTTTGTAACAAAGAACTGATAGGCACCTGCTGGTAGTCTATGGCAACCACCACTGTATTGATTATATTACCAGATAACAATGGCTTACCCTATGTATAAACTGTGCAACTCTAACAGGCTAAATCATTATTGTAATTCTCACACTTGCTAAATAGATATAAGTGCTCCTAGAGATGCATTTTCCCAGAATTATATTAATAACATTTAAGTGATGCTTCAAACTCAATTGACTAATAGTTTGGTTTTTTTGTGTGTGAATTCAACACAATGAAATAAGCAAGAAGTTACAAAAGTAAAAAAAAAACTGTAGGAAATGAAACAGTTGGGTGTGTTTATTTTTTCTTTATAAGTGAGACCACGTGTGTAGATGTATGTATATGTGTGTATTGCTAAATTAATATGTGAAATGAGTACATTTAATTTGAGAGTACTGCTCATCCAGTCCACCTTGTGTTTTTTTCCCTCACCATACTGGAAGTAGAAAAGTTGGAGAAAACAGTTTTTTACCTATTACTCCAAATATACCTTTATTTTTCACCCTCCTTCTGGCCACCTCATTGGAGTTTGGTAGGAACAGACACCAGCATATAAGTGAGAGATAGTGGGGGTAAGCATGTCTTCACTATTTATGTATGCCTTGAGTCTTCTGTCCAAGCATTAAATAAACCCAGTATGTACTGTGCTTGTCTAAATACATATTCTCAGTGGCACAATTTTTTTTTGTTTGTTCTGTTTTTGTTGTTCACCCAAGCATTACAACTACATTTTGAGATAATTGAGGAATTGTTAAATATTGGTGTGACAGATGGAGGTCATAAAGAGAGCAAGTATCTAGTGTGTGTCTTTATCTTTACTGTCATCTTCAGAACCTCCTATTTCTTTGCACATTTGCACCTTTGTTTCCATAATGGTATTTTTGTAAACATATATGTAAATATGAAGGAGATAGAAGAACAACATGGTCATGTCAGATGGTTTTAAGATTCTAAAGTATCCAGGACTTACCTCTTCATCCTAAGCAAGTCAAGCAAATGAGAAACGAGCATGACTGCTGGACAGAACTTATCCACACCTGAAACTGTATGCTAGCACATTGCATAATGCCTTGTCTTTATTTTAATTACTAAAGCAATTCTTTTTTAAAATATATTTTATTGACTTCAGAGAGGAAGGAAGAGGGAGAGAGAGATAAAAACATCAATGATGAGAGAGAATCATTGACCGGCTGCCTCCAGCATGCCCCACACTAGGGATCCAGCCTACAACTTGGGTATGTGCCCTGACCAGGAATTGAACTGTGACTTCCTGGTTCATAGGTTGATGCTCAACCATTGAGTCATGCTGGCTGGGCTCTAAGGCAATTCTTGATAACTCTCATCTTTATAAAAGTTCTACATGGGGAGACACAGTTGAAAATTTCTCTAAAGGCTCTCATGGCTACCTCTAACAAAACAAAGTTACCAAACAAAACTCATTTCTCTTCTCTAACCACTTAAATGGTCCAAACTTTCTCATCCTTTACCCTACATATCCCACCCCTGATTTGATTTCTTTTATAGAAAAAAAACAAACAAAAACACATGGGAGGTTAAATGATCCAGCACAGCAATGAGCGGGGGGAGGGGGGGGGAACTATCTCATTATTTACCAGATTGTGTACAGAAGACTGTTTCATACTGTCTCCCATGGGGCAAAGTAATGAACTAGTCATGTTTCGATCTACTAGGTCACAGCAAATAATTAAGACACTTGTTACAGTCATCTGTGTGGTGTGATCCTGTAACAAGTCAGAATGGATTTTCTATAAATTCAAGAAAAGGTCCTTACAACCCTAATTTTAAAATCTACATCTTAGCTAATTAAAAACAGTCCCAAATTAATTCATTATTTCACATCTAGTGTGTTGAGAATGTACCACCTGATTTCAAGAGGAGAGAAATATCTTAATTTTTTCCTTCTGTTCTTAGTTCTTCCAATGTTTAAGGTGTTTACTGAAAAAGAAATATAGACACGCTCTAACCCCCCTCCCCCCACCCCTCCCCCACCCTGCCAAAGTGTGGAGTTAACATTAGAAGAGTTGGAAAAGATGCTGAGGGATCTCTGAGGATATATATATAGCTTAAGTTTCACAGCTACCAAGTATAGCTTACGTGTGGATCTGACTAAAAATATCTTACCTCAAAATATTTTCCATATCCAAGGTGTGATCTCACAACTTTATGTACCTTCTTATGAGGCAAGGATGATTAGCCCTATTTCATAAATAGCAATTTTTAAGTACAAAGAAGGTTATACAATTTTAAAGTGACTTTAGTGTCTAGTTTTTGTTTGGTTGGTTGGTTTTTAATGTGGTAAAATATCCAGGCCAAACATGCTCCTAAAATCATTCTGAACAATTCTGAAAATGTCTGATTTAAAATTCTGAGATTTTCATCCTAGTTTTTATTTGCAAAAAATCTCTTCATATTCTGATTACTTTTTAATTATTTCTATAACTCATACTGTGCAACTTAGTTACTAAACTATTTTACAGCTTTTTTAATCAATCATTTCAAGAAAATAAAGTGTTTTGGAGTCATTTTTATTTACTTATATTTTCATAAATGATTAGGAAAAGGTATGTAATAATTCTGAATGAAGTAGGTTTGCTCTGAAATAGTGCTTTGTTCTAATTATCATCCTAATGTAGCTTAATGAAGATCTAAATATATCATTTTAATTGCAGCTAAAACCAAAGAGGAGTAACTATTCAAATTATTTTAAATGAAATTAGGAATTATTATACAATAATCATACAGTAATCATCCTTCGCTAAATACCACATTCATTACCAATAAATACTTTTGTAATATATATGTATGGCAAAAAAGTGGCAAAATTAACTCAACTGAAAATAACAATGATAATTATGATTGATAACTTAATTAAATAACATCTAAACAAGAACTATAAAATATTTTTAAATTTTTATAAAACCTTACAAATTGCAAAAGCTTAATATATAGCTCAGCCTGATTCCAATTTTGCAGACTCAAATAATAAAATAAACCTTTTATTATTGCATGACTAAAACTATTTCTCAATTCTCTTTGTATAAAAGGAAAAAAAAACCTTTTGGATAAATAATTAGAGAATTTTTAGATCATATTTTTTATTTTCTGTAAAACAGATGGGATAAATGTTTAAAACTTATGGGACCTATAAGTATTACTTTTAATGTAAAATGATAATAAATACAAAGAATTGATTTGTAAGCATATAAGAGACTTGAGAAATATGTAAATACTAAACAACCTGGAAATTAACATGCAGTTTGATCAGTGCTTTCTGTTTTTACCTCCGATAAATTAAATTATGTGAATTATTATTTATATAATAAACACTATTTATACTGAATAGTAGATATGCAAACTATTAGTGATATGCTCTGATAAAATACAAATTAAGAGTATTTTAAAAGTACTAGCCATTCTGTGATCTTGAATTTCCACAAATTAAAGTATTTCCCTAAAATCCACTGTAACAATTAAACTACATAAAACAGTGAAAGTTTTCAACTCCTGTGAGCACTGCCATTCCACCCTTAAAACCACAACTGTGGTTTGACAAATAACTGCTGTAAAAACAGACCTCTCATTTGGGCATGTGACTTGTTTTGAATAGCTTCATTACTTATTGCTTTCAATGCCCCAATCAGCACATAATCCTTAACCTCAGCATTTTACAACTTGGTGATAAATATAGTAAAAGATGGCTTTTGGAGAAAATTTTAGCAATCAACCAAGAAAATGTCTTTTTAAAATAAATTGCTAAATTTAATTAACACATTACCCCAATAGTCAAATTATATGCTTCCATTGAAAACCTTTGCATTTAGCTGACTTACTAACATTGAAATATAGATACATTAGCAAAATATTACATCATAATACTAAGCATGTTTAATTCATCATTGCAAGCAACTTTTTATTTTGTCAATTGCATATGTGTGCATAAAATTCAACTTTTACTTATCTGATACTTGTATAATGATGTCAACATATCCTATTTTTCTTTCCAATTATATTCATTAATATAATAAAACCAATAAATGCTTACCTTTTCCTGTTTTAGAATGAATTCTATCATTCAGAAAGTAATTAATTTTACTTTTAAACTTGATTTTGTATCTATAAAAAGTATTAATTTAAAAACCATAATTTAGGCTAACAAATACTAAAGTACATGACTGACATTCATTTTATGACATTTACTACTACCTTTTCTTTATTCTTGGTTCCAAAACTGTTACATAGAGTTAGTAAACTGGAATGTCATAAGATATCTATCTTGTTACTCTACAGCATAGGAACTTTGAGAAACGGTTCCTTCTCTTACCACTTCATCCCTTTTATACCCATTAACTTATTATCTGATATTAAGCATCATTTTACTACAGAAGAACCAGAAACAAGGAAACCATTTTTGAAGATTATGATGAGAAATAAGAGAGTTGATTTGTCATTTTTATATTCTTATTCCATTGGAGATACAAATTTCTTATCAAGGGTCAAAATCAATAGACCCAGTTGATAGGTTGTAAAGATCTCATTAATAAGATTAATTAGTGTTTAATGTTAGCTATACCAGCAAATATTTTAGGTAGTTACTGTTAATTGAATGAGCAAAATTCAAGAAAAAATATTTTTGTTTTAGGTGTTTTATCAATATTGGAATGGAAGTTTTACATAATAGTGTATTAACTACCAATGGTAATAAAATCTCATTTCATACCAAGGGTTGTAGAATAAGTGATCTAAATAGAAAATTTTTTTTAACATCCCAAGTATCCATGTCTTATTTTTATTGCAATTACAGAATACACTTTAAATCAAAGTTCCGTCTCTATAAGAAAGGATGATAGATATCAATAACTAAATGAAAATATGGCAGCATTTTTCCTCAAAATTCCAATAAGCAACTAGTTATCTTTAGAGTTTAGCAACCGGTAATGATTCCTTGTCATAATGAAAAAGCAGATTACTTCCATATATTTCACCAACTAACCACTCACTGTGTAAAAAGAAATTAAACTTTGTTAAGTATAAGAACCAATATTTAGTTGGCATTACTATATATATTTCTGTTGTTCACAAATGGACAACTTTAGCACTTCTATATGTGGAAGGTATGTAGTGTACATGGGTGATGACCCTTGAAATTAAAAATATTAATATTCTGAGTGGATGCACAGGACTAACTGGAAAAGTGTTATATCAATATCATAAAGAAGGCTGCAGTCAATTGTTAAAAGTTTAATTACAGGAACTGTTTCACTTATTAACAAACAAGAAACTCAACAATATTGGGTTTCATCAACATTTTGTGAAGGGTGTTTTGCACTATGGCTCACTAAGAAAGATAGTTATTCTGATCCATGTTAAGTCAACAGCAATGCACATACTAAGTAAATACCATACTACATGGTATTTCCGATTTGAGGGAAAGCTTTTAACAACAAACTGTTATCACCAGACTGTGAAACTGAAGGGACATGCTCGATAACTCTGCCTGTGGATACCCCACGGTACCACCTTCGCAACAGGGGAGAAGAAACAGAGACGTTAAGTTCCCCAAGGGTAAAAAGCTGTTGCTAAGCAAAAATAACAACCCAAAATATAGAAAGCTGTAGTTTGTTTTTTAATCACTATTTCCCTACTTTAATGCTTTAATTTGCCCAATTCAATATACACACCCAAAGCAGAGAAGAGGCAAAGACAAATCTCTGATAAACTTGCACCAAACCTACTCCCACATCCCACAAATAAGCACTTACCTTTCACCCAGATCAAAACAAAGTCAACGTTAAAGACCAACTGTGAAAGATTATCTTTACTTCCTGAGCTCTCTTACCCTCCTTTTCTAGTTCACTTTACATTTCACCATGTCATTGACTATGATCTTAAAACAACTACTTGCTTAAAACCCAAAGTCTCTAGTCTGGTCATGTCAGTTTTGTAAAGACTTGGGAGAAAAATCCACCTGCTTCCTGGCGCGCCCCCACCCCCACCCCCACCCAAGGGTCGCAACAAGCCTTACCAGCTTTCCTGTGATCTTTCTCTGGGTGGCACTTACCTGCTGCTCCCCAGGCTCGGTGGATTTCACCAGGTGCTTATCCTTGTACAGAGACCAGAGACCAATGTTGGGCAGGAATATTAAAGCCACCATGAATAACAAAGTCATCTGCAGAAATCTCTTCTGTTTCCTCTTCATTGCAAATGATAACAGGTAAGGAAAGTTAAAGGAGACGGCTCCCTGACTGCTCCCGGTGTTGGATGCCACAGTCCTTTCCTCTCCCCTGCCAAGCACCAGGAACTGCGGAGAAGCTACAAACTTTTGTTGCGTGCTCAGCACCAATCGGCACGATTCAGAGGGAGTTGGGCATCTGCAGAACAAACGCACAGTTACTTTCCCCCCCCAGAAAACTATGACGAGGGCACTATCTATTGGCTTAGAAGTAAATGACTTGACTGAGGGCATCATTAAGCCTATTGACCTCCATTAATGTAAAGCAATGGAGTAAATATAATGGTTTCATAGACTAATCGTAAGTTATGAAAAGTCAATGGCATGCTAGATACTTAAGAAAACGGGAGTTTTGGTGCGTGTGTGTGTGTGTGTGTGTGTGTCTGTATTTTCCCCACCTTAGTGTGGAGGGCTGGGCTGAGGAGGAGCGAGTAAGTAAAAACTGTGTGGGAGCAAGCGGCTCAGCCCAGCAAGTGTTAGGAAGAGAAGTGTCCGCTTTGGACACTGCAGCATCACCTTCCCCGTCTTCCCGGAACATTGTCTGTTACGTTCTCCTAGGCTAGGGAATAACCCACCTGAACTCAAGTTCAACTCCCTCCGAAGCCAGCGTGCTGGTGGGCGCTCAACGGGGATGGATGCGGGGACGCGTGGGATCCGGGAGAACTCCTGTCCTGTCTGGATGGAGGCGCACCAACTCCTGTCGATGCTCCTCCGCAGGCAGAGGCTGGCGACCTGGGAGCCCGAGGGAAAGGAGGCTACAGATGTCAGCCGCGTCCAGCCAGGAGGCGGAGGCGCCCGCGTTTCCCCTGCGCAGCCCCAGGAATGTGATTCCTTGAAGTAAGCTCTCTGCTCATCAATCTCTTCCTTCCTCCGGTGACGGCGACGCGCTCACGCTCCGCTGTTCATGTTACCATTATTTTCCGGCCACTGAGCGAACCCAGAGAAGCGCCAGGAGCACCGAAAGAGCGCTGTCTTCAGTCTCCCCTGGGGGAAGGGGACGGAGGGTGGCGAAACCCAGTCGGAGCCGGGATTGCAGTGAGTGAGGGCGCCGGGGAGGGGAGCAGACCGTGAAGATGCGCCCAGCTCGCCCCCAGCGCTGCTCCTCGCTCGCAGCCTCCTGCCTTCTGCTGAGAAGGTGCTGATGTCGACCACGACCACGTGTGGGAGCCCTGGAAGGGGGGGTGGGCGCCTGCAGGGGGTGGGCAGTTCCTCCCAGCTCCCAGATCCTATATAAACAAACCTGGGTGGAGGAAAAGGAGGCGGCAAAGGCGCAGCTGGAAGAGGACCTGGAGCTCCCAGCCTCCGCGGACACTCTCTTTCTCTACCAGGCCTTTTCTGGGCAACTTCGGACCGGCGGAGACAGCACCTTCCCCGCTCGGCTCACCTCAAAGGGGCCGGGCCAGAGATTCCGGAGGAATAGTCACCGGCTGCTCGTGGGTTTGCCCTGGATTCCTCCATGGTGCCTGCGAGCCAGGCGAGCCGGGCCAGCCGGGCGCAGCGGCAGGGGGCGGAGGCGAACGGTGGCTGAGCAGGTCCCGCTGAGAGGGGTTCCCCGGGCGGCGCGCCCTGCAGCTCAGGCCAGGTACGTAGTGGGAGAGGAGGAGGAAGAAGATCCCCAACCGAGGCAGGGGTGCGGTTCAGAGTTCTGGGGCAGCAGCTTCTGCGGCGGCACCATGGAGACCAGGGCGGCTGTACTTGTGTCTGCAAACACCAGGGGCCCCGGTTAAGATTTGGCAGTGCCACCGCGCTCCTCCCCGGCTCTGCTCGTCCGCACCCGGCGCTCCTTAATGAACGGGCTACCTGTCCTTCACACTCTTCCCACGATCCTCCCGGAAAATGTGGGGGATCGAGATAAGTCTGCCCAAAGGGACTCCTTAGTCTCCCTAACGTAAAGATGCACCAACGCCCCTGACCGCACGCGCAGGAACCTGTGGCGGCCTCTCCAAGAGATCGGTGCGCCTAGCACTGTGCCCAGGGCCCTCTCTGGTTCGGAGCCCGTGACTCCTGAAGGAATGGGGGCTTGGAGGAGGCGACAGACAAGCACGCACTAAAAAGGAAGGACTCGATCATCTCTTTGTTAAAACCTAGATGTGATGCTCACACGTTTGGGATAGATGAGACTGTGGGATCCACAATGGTTTTTTTCTCCCTTCCTCCCTCTCTTCTTCCTCTCTCTCCCACCCTCCTTGTCTCCTCCCCCTCTCTGCCTCCTACTTCTACTCTCTCTTTCCCTGTCTCACTTGAGACTCAAGACAGAGATGTGAGTGTGTTATGCCTTCAACTCCTCACATTTTACATTGTAAATGTATTCGAACTGTTTGCATGAATAAAGCTTTGTGCCGAAATACTTGTTTTTGTGAATCGCTTGCATTTCAAGAGTATACAAACACATTCAATAAATGTTTTTGAATGTGTCCTTTAGATAAAGACCAGTTACCTTTCAATTTAACAGGTGGAACTTCATAATCTAAAGTGCAAGGGACATAATTCCTCACCACCGTACACATACACACACACACACACACACAGCCTTTTGTACTCTGCATTTTTTTTTCTAACCTTCTTTCTCTCCCTTAGCAAGCTTAGTTCTGAAACAGAAATATGAATCCTGGCAAGCAATAGATCTGGGAGAGGTTTGCTGGGAGGATTATCTGATCCTCAATCAAAGGTTTTTGGAAAATTATTTAAATTCAGGGTGTCCCAAAAATGTATACACACACTTTAAATATTCATAAAAGCAGTGTTTATTAAAATATCATTCATTTCCAAAATTGCTCTATCAGCTGTTAAAGTGTGTATACATTTTTGGGGACACCTGTATATTCAATATGTTCTCTCTTATGGATAGTAATTAATAATTATAAAGTAAAAGAACTCAAAAGTGCTCTAGAAATTAAAATATTAAAAATCCCTTACATTTTTAATAATATCAGTTTCTTTAAACCTTAACAAAAAGTATTCGTTCACAAAAACACATTCTTTTATTTACTAAATCCAGATTTTGACTTGAGTTGTACTTCATTATTACTGTTCCACTAGTAAGTACTCTTACAAACAATACACTTTTGTTGAACATTATTAGTTGCAGTACATGGTTACAATAACTTACTTTCCACATAAAGTCCATGAAGAATACATGGTGGAAACCAGAAGGAAAAAATAATTATGTTCATCCCTGCTTTTACAGTGTATTTCCAGATGCTCACCCCTCCCCCCCCCCTGTCTGTTAAAGTTATTTAATTTCTTGGGATCATAATTTGCCTACAATCTGGTCTTCTTTCACAATTCCACGTGTAAACTTCCAACAAATGTCAATACTTCTAACTAGAATTGATATTTAGGTTGAGTGTACAAAGAAAAAAAAACTCCTCAATGACAGTTAATCCCTTTGTTCAAATAATCCAGATTAAATGCATACACACTAATACACCACCTCTCTTTAAACTGGTTATTAAATTGGTTTAATCAAAATCCTTATGTCTTTTAAATTTGTCTTATATCCAGAGACACCCTTTTTACCACCATTTGCTCCTCCATTTTGTTATGATTCAATGGGCAACCTCATAAGGTCCATGTGCCTAGCGATGATTTAATACCTCTAAAGGACACAGGGAAAGAAAATAGAGTAATATCTATGACCCCGAGTAACTTAAAGCCCACTCGAAAACCTGACATAAAGGCAATTGGAATAAACTACAAAAGCTTAGCTGTTTGTAGGAACGTTTACGTGAACCAAGCTTAAGCTCTAACTGAAAGAAGCAGAAGAATATTGCTTTAATTATGGCTGTACTCCAAGGTTGCATGACTAGACAACTATGTGACTGTCTCTCAGGATTCTGTGCATTTGAATGGGCGCTGCTGGGTGGTTCTGCTACATGTGATGTAGTTTGGGGTCTGGGGGTTGATTGGCTGCACCAATCAACACCCTCACATGCTGGCAGTTGGCACTGAGTGTCAGCTGTAAATTCATCTGGGGAGTTGGTTACAGCCCCTCGGGTCTCCTCTACATGGCCCCTCCGTGTGACCTGAACTTCTCTCAAAACATGGTAGTTGAAACCCTAAAGGGAACCTCCCAAAAATCTGTGTTCCAAGAGAGAAAACAAATCTGCCAAATCCTTTTAAAGGCCCATTATTGGTACAGTCTCTCTCCTGCAATTGTCCAGAACCAGCCCTGAATCAAGGGAGGGGGTCAGAGATAAAATTGACACCTCAATGAGAGATTTGAGGGGGAAAAAAGTGTGGCCATTTTTAATCCAGTATGGATATTCAAAGGCACATAGGTAGAAATTCACAAGGAAGGCTCAACCAGATTAGACAGTGGAAAATAGGGAGTAGGAGGAAAGGTTTCATAGATTGGGTTGAGTCAAATTATTCTATTACTACAAAGATAGTAAAATGAATTTGTTTTAGTTTAAAAATAGGCTTAGCACCAGGGGCCCCGGTTAAGATTTGGCACTGAAAGTTGGTGGTTTTGATTCCCATTCAGGGCACATACCTAGGTTGCAGGTTCAATTCCCAGTCGGGAGTGTACAGGAGGCAACCGTTAGATGTTTCACATCAGTGTTTCTCTATCTCTCCCTTTCTCTCTCTCTCTCTCCCTTCTTCTCTCTCTAAAAAAAAAAAATCAATAAAAAACATCCTCAGATGAGGATTTAAAAATAGGCTTATGACTTCATGTGCTAGTTATAAGAAATAAGTACTAGCTATGTAATGTACAAGATAATGACTATAGTTAACACTGCTGTGTAATATACAGAAAAAATCTTTAAGAGCATATATCCTAAGAGTTCTCATGGCAAGGAGAATGATTTTTCTTCTCTTTCTATTGTATGTATGTGAGATGATGAACATTAACTAAATCAGTTGTGGTAATCATTTTACAATATATGTAAATCAAGCCATCATGCTGTATACCATACACTTATACAGTGATACATGCCAATTCTTTCTCAATGAAACTGGAAAAAAAAAACAGGTTTATTACTTCATTTTTTAAAATAATGATAGCTCTGGCCAGGTGGTTCAGTTGGCTGGAGCACTGTCCCATAAACCAAAAGGTTGAGGGTTCAATTCCCCCCATACCTAGGTTGTAGGATACATACCTAGATTGCAGGTTTGATCCCTGGTCAGATTGTATGGGAGGCCACCAATCAATGTTTTTCTCTCAGATCCATGTTTCTCTCTCCTCCCTTCCTGTCTCTCTAAAGTCGATTTTTAAAAATATGATAACATGATTGGTACTTAATTTGAGAGAAAATATTCACTCATGATTTTTTCCTATTAATAAGTATTTTAAAATTTAATAGTATAAACTTTACATCTGAAAAGACAATATGGGGAGAAGGTCTGTTGTTTCATAAACCAAAGAAAGGTCGTCAGCAAAAATCTTTGAGGTTTGTGTTTTTACCCAAACACTATACAGTCACAAACTAATAAGCATGTGTTAATAAATATAAGAACAAATAAGACTGTAAGATGACATTAAAATTAATTTATTTTAAGTTTAAATTAGTATATTCACTACATCAAATAGTAATATTAAAATTTATCAATAAAACAATAGCCTATTCTACCTTGAATTTTAATATAGTAGGTTTTATTTTATTTTCAATATGAGTTTTTTTTTAAGATTTTATCAGGAAGAACAGACACGAGAACATATATATGATGTGTCTAGATATGGAAATATATTCATTTTTCTTTTATCCACTAATGATGACTGAAATATGAAAGTTTCCACTGAATAAACTACTAGAATGTTTTGTTATTAGCCTAATTTTGGCTAAGTTAACTCAGTTTGGGGGCAGGGGAATTCTGCAATGAAAACAGGGAGGTGAGTATATTTTATAGCAATTTTAATAAGAGTAAATTTAAATTATACAATTCATTTTGGGTAATTAAATAGTTACATATTACAGAAACTTTCTTCAATTTTTTCTAGAATTTTAATATTTGCCTCTACAAAATAGGGAAAAATAAGAGTCAACTTAAATATTAAAATGTGGTATTATCTAGTCTCTATTATTGCTGAAATTCTTCACCAAGAAAGCCCCAAGTTGATTGCTATACATATATATGCAAGTGCTATTGGGCAAAGAATAGGAAGATGAAAATTCTTCCAGCTGGTCGATGTTTCTCTCTCATCGATGTTTCTAACTCTCTATCTTACAGAATTTTCAGCACAGGAAGTTAAAAAGTGTTTGCAATAAAATGTGGTGCAAATTTAAAAGTGACAAATGCTAAAAGAAAAATAAGGTTATTCTTGGACTAAATATTTTCTAACTAGACAAGATCTTTACTTTATGGTATTTAGATTCTTAGTAATCAAATTTACCTCTAAATTGTTTTTCTACTAATGGAATATAGCATGATTCAGCTATTTTTTCTTTCCCTATATGTTTAGTTTTTTATTTAGTACTTACTATATGTCAGGCATTTATATAAGCATTTCTTAAGAATTGTCAGGTAATTTTTAAAGTAATTCTATTGCATAGGTTCTATTATTATCTCCACTTAGTAGCTTAGAAAACTAAGGCAAATAGATAGTAATCATCTTGCTCAAATAAGTGCCAGTAAGAGGTAAGGCAGAAATTTAAATCAGGCATTTTGCTCCTTCATATTCCAAGATCTTAACTACTACATCATCTTTTCCTAAAATCTTATCAGTTCTCCTGGAAAAAGATGTAATTTTTCCTTTTGCTCTTCCTCTCTCACATTGTATTTTTATCTTGTGAGAAGATTAAAGGAGCTAAACAACAGAGCCTAGTTTGTGGGAGATGATAGTCTAGTTTCACAACCTCAAAGCCTCTCTACTCATGTTTTGCTTGTTTTGAAGTATAAAAAAGAAGGGTGTGCTGAAGGTAAAATACATAATCAACTCTTCCTTTTTACGTATTATATAAATGTAACTACATTTTAGTTTGCATGGTTATAATTTTATATAAATCACACATCAGATTTATGTTTAGATTTAACCTTTCTCTTCTTATATGCAAATATTTGCATCTTGTACCTTTTTTTTAAAGGTTTTTAACCTATATTATGCCTTTAAAATATGTATGTTGAACAAATAAACTACATCCATTTATTTGAGAGAAAAGTCTACCGTATGCTTGGAATGATGAAATCAAGTGCAATAAAGTTAATAAATGTAAAGGAAATATTTTTCATAAGAGCTCAATACAAAGTATCATAAATGAACATTTTAAAAAGATGCAATTAATATAATAAGGGAAGCCAGTAAAACATGATGGAGAAGTCATTGAATGGTATATGGCATGTTCCACTTTTTTTTTGGAAAAAAAAAAGAATGGCATGCACATATTATGTATTAAATACATTTTTTCTGACACAAGTTTAATTTATGGGTATGAAATAAATACATTAAAAGTTTTTAAGTGATTACATTGTATGATATAATGATATCAATTACAGACATTTAGACATACTTTATATGGCCCAGGCACTGAGAACAATACATAGTGAACACCATAGGCAAAAACCTATGCCTTCAGACAATTGACAACAGAACACATCAAGTATAGAGCATGATGACTAAAAATTAAGACATAAGGAAAAATAAGGCAGGGAAGAGGAATAAGAAATGCCACGAGCGGTAATTTATAACAAGATCATCCTGGCTACTGTGTTGAAAATCGTTTTTTGGGTAGGTAGAAAGAAGAGACCAGTTGTGACAACCCAAAGTAGACTGTATTTTGTATCAGAGTGACAGCAGTGAAGATGATGAAAAGTAGTTAGACTCAGAACTATTCTATAAAACTATACTGAATAACTGTCAGAACGAATACCCTGCGGTATAAGAGAAAGAGAGAGCCCATGTTTTTGGTCCAAGGGCTTATAAGACTGAATTTGTCTTTAGTGAGAGAGGAAGACCTTAAGAGAAACAGTTTTAAGGGAGAAAAATCAAGTGTTTGGTTAGACTCAGGAAATTGACATGATTAAGTTTGTAAATGTTGAATAAATGTTTGGATATAAGACTTTGAGATTTGACAGTGGTGAAAGTATGTGGAATCTATTTTGGTGGTATAAATCTAGAATTTCTTAGAGTATTTAAAGCCATAAAATGCTTTACCCAGGGAGTGAGTGCAGATAGAAATTATCCAAGGAGTGAGTGTAGATAGATGATAGAACAAGCCAAGCTACTCCAACAATAAGAGCACTAGAAGCTGAAGAGAATCTAGCAAAGGTATTGTGAGATAGTGGTCAGTGTGGTTTGAGAAAAAAAAAACACACAACACAGAACAATCAAATGAAGAAACTGTCCCAATAAAGGGGAGTAAGAAAAGACAGAGTTGGAAAAATGACCAGTGGATTAAGCCATTGTAAAAATTCCTTAACCCAACAGTACTTAGGAGAGATAGCAGCATCAAGTACAGCCAGAAGTAGTAGTGTGGACACTAGAAAAGATGATCTCCATAGAAAATCTTATAAGAGAGGATCATCTCTACAGAAAATCTGATAATACAGTTTAAATTAACATAATTATGTTAAGCATTTAATGACCTAAGCAGGAAATATATTTAATTTTTGTGCTATACAAGCCTATTTATCTCTAAAAGTAATTATCAAAAGAAAATGAAGATTCTGAACATTAGTAGTTTATGAGAATTTAAATTATTTTCTTCCTTATTGTGAAACTAAGACAATGGATTTTAAACTCATTGCATATAATCTTCTCAAACTCCTAATCAGAACATTAAAACAAGGCCAAAAATTGACTTAGCTATTCCTGCCTTCTGAACCTGATTAGCTTGAGGTTGATAGTCAGCTACTCATTAATGTGCTCAACAAAAGTTATTGCAAAATTAATCTCCACAGAGTAATTGTCCTGTGCTGGACAATTTTCCTGTCATCCAAACAAACCCCAGTCTTGGAAGAACTCAGGTCTCATATATCTCTTCCCCCTTACCTTCTGGAACTCTTTCAGGATCTAATTACACCCTACAAACACATTCACACACACACACACACACACACACACACACACACACACACACAATTTATATCAGCATGAATATGCAGCAATGATTCCTACTACATATTAACAAATAAAAGAGCGATTATTGTACATGGGTAAATATATTGAGGTATTGTTAGGGGAGGGACCAGAGAGAGGGAAGTGGAGAGAGAAAGACTAGGGACAAATGCAAATTGACATGCACTGCATCTTAAATCCTTTATACGTTATAAAAATCATCACTATGTATCACTATCACATTCTGTTCAGTAGCCACTTTTCACTTTCCCCCTTTCATTATGTGATTCGTCTGAACATTTCAGTCCTGCTTTTCATTTATCTATCATCTCTCATCTGTTTTTTTTAAATAACCCTTAAATTAAAGAGGGCTCAGGTCCATTAGGTTTGATATGCTTATAAATTACATCAATGATTCTGGTATTCTGAATCACTGGTAACTCTATCGGTTGGGATCTGTGATTTCATCTCCAGACAAGCAACTATATCTTTTGAGAAGCTCTAAGAGTTATCTGGATGTCAGTAAAAAGAGCAAAGAGAACAGGAAAGTCTTGTGTTTGAACTCCATTTGTATAATCATCCCATCTGAATGACCTGGAAAGACATTTAACTATCCTGAGTGTCATCTTATAAAACTGTGAAATGGGAAAAGCATAACTATTTCAAGGATTATTGTGATAAAACAGATAACATATAAAGGTACTTCCCGAAATGTTAAGACAATTCCTAATATAAAGTTTTATTTATAAAAGCAGAATAGAATGAAAATAAGCACATAGATAATGGGATCTCATTCGATAGTTAATCTCTTACCACTACATTTTCTTTCCTTGGAAAATCACAGTGGAAATTGCATTTAATTAAAGAGTCAGTCTAGCCCTAGCCAGTTTGACTCAGTGGATAGAAAGTCCGCCTGTGGACTGAAGGGTCCCAGGTTCAATTCAGATCAAGGGCAAGTGCCCAGGTTGCAAGCTTGACCCCCCCCCAATAGGGAGCTTTCAGGAGGCAGCAATCAATGATTATCTCTCATCAGTGATGTTCTATCTCTCTCTCCCTCTCCCTTCCTCTCTGAAATCAATAAAAATATATACATAGTTTTTAAAAAGTCAGTCTACCCCTGAAAACAGAGAAGAGGCACCTTCCCTGACTTTAGCTTTAAGCAAAAAAAAAAAAAAATGATAACGAATCTTTTAGGACACTTCTAAGTAGTTAATGATTAAAGTTTTAATAATAAAATTATTATTACTAATAAACATTTATCATTGGTTATGGTAACAATAATGCTGTTTGGTAAGTGCTTTTTATGTCAGGTGTATTGCTCAATATATTTTATATTTATTATTTAATTCAATACTTACAAAACCTTTGTTTCATTGCTACTATTAGTAAGAATATCCATATTTTAAAGATAAGATAACCGGCCCTGCATAGCTCAACTGGTTGGAGCATTGTCCCCAAATGCCAATGTTTTAGTTCAATCCCCGGTAGGGTACATACAAGAATCAACCAATGATCAACCAATGGATGAATCTGTCTGTTTCAATTCATGAAAAATTGCCAAAACAGTAGCATTCTGTCATAAACCTGCTAAAGAGGGGACTGCAAACAGATTTTAAAAATCATACTCACTGTCTACCAAGACATGTCCTCCTTATATCTTATCATTGGAAGAACTGACCAAATTAAAATAAAAAGATTTTCAATTATTCAGGTTTTCACTAGTACCTAAGCTTTAAAAAAGTTTATCTTATACCATGTAATCTAAATATGTATTTAAAAATAGTAAAGGCTTACTAGACATTCCTAAATACAAACATGTCTTCATATTAACATTGAAAGTCCAAAGTCTATTTGGTGCTTGAAAATATGATGCATTTATCTCTACCATAATCATCCAAGAAAACAAAACAAAACAAAACAAAGTATCTTATTCCTAATACTGTAAAGGTTCAACACATAGTCTGTGACTGAATGAACTTATAAATGAATGAATATCTGAACATTATCATTGCATGTAGAGAATCTATTTAACTTCTATAATCTCAGTGTTGGAAACATCCTTGAAAATCACACAAAATATTATTCTGTAGCTTGCACAACTACGTGCACAAATGGGCTGTCAAGCTCTTGTTAAAAGACTTGTAATATCACAGAATGATCTATGTCAGAACTACCCATTCCACACTTGTACAACTCAGCTACAGAACTGTTCCATGTACTGACATAAAATCGTTCTCTTGGTACGTTGGTCCTGGTTCTATGTTACACTCGATCAAGTATCAGTCCCAACCCTTTTCCACGTGACATGTCAATATTTGATGATGTTCTGTAAAGACCATCCATAGAGACTATGTAATTTTGTTAACATTTTCAGTATCTTTTAATTTTGTTCAAGAACAAATTATTTAGCCTATTTTTATTAAAATATCAAAATAATTTTCCTAAACCAGACAAATATGTCCTCAAGTACATAATAGGTGGCCATTGATCAGGTGATACATTTTCCTATCCTTAGCAGATAAAAAGGAGCTGAAGTTCACATTCACAGGACAAGTAGAATAGTATATGTTTACATTTTCCTTCAGGGCGATGTGAGGTTTTACACTTTACATGGTTCTCACTGACCTGTGATTCTTATTCCTCACAATACAGCAGCCCTTCCCGTTAGCGTCCCTTTTCTATGTTTCCCTTGGAAGAGGGACCAATATGAACAATGGGCCAGTTGTTTGCAGGTAGGTGAACCCACTATTTGAAGCAACAGGTGCACTGTGATGAGCTGGGTTGAGCCTCCCTGAGCCCACTCGAGACTAAGACCATCTCCAACTATCAGGAGTATTGGACTACGGGAATATCACACAGCTAAGTCCCTCGCTGGGAACTGCCATGTCTCCTGTAAGGTTATGCACCCCATCCATCCATACCACTATCCCCTTGGGAGGTTATTCAGCATAACCAATGGTTGAATGTTGAAAGAGTACAGAGTCTTGGTTCCCTTTACTCAGTGGGGACAATTGTGAAGGGCAATAACAGTTCTAGAGGTGTTCACAGGATCAGTCAAAATCTCTCTTGCAACTTCCTCAGCTTTCAACTTCGCCCTCTGCCCAATCCTCCCTCCCCTACCCCTTACTAAAGTATTTTCCTGTAACACTCCCTATTAACCGTCTATATGCAAGATGCAGCGAGAAAATCTGCTTTTAATTATGATTCATTCTCAGCTCATAATGTGTAGAATCATGTGTTCTATACTCATCTGTTATATTCTATAGAAACTATGCTATTTTCTTCAGATTATAAATATATATTAAGTTGTATTATAAAACCACTTTGAAGACATTTTCTAAAAATGACTTAAGGACTTTTTATAGTCCCTGTTTAATTAACATGGATAACATACTTTATAGAAAGGATTACTTGCGGATGAATAAAAACAATATATTCAACAGCTATAATGAGTGCATTTAATGCCAAAACATTGAAATAAAATCCCCTTAATATTAAGTCTATAGTATTAAAACATCATATATTATAATTAAGTCAGTAGTTTGAATGATTGGTTTGCCCCCCTGCCCCCCAATAGTCATTTGGATAATCTGGTAAAAGGTGAGCCAGGAAAGGACAATCTTAACAATTAACATAAAAGTATGCAGTTTAGATTCACAGTAGGTTCAGATTCAGAGTACAAGTAACATCAAATAATAATATTAATATTCTTACCATCTTATTTTAGGCTTCCTTTTAACTTGACTTTTTGCTAGGTAAGATATACCTTCTCAAGATAATGGCCCACTGCCCATCACTCACCTATCATGTGGGAGGGTGGACTTAATGAAACTGACAGTTTCCATGAATAACAATCATGCATCCAAAGATGTCTTGAGAAAAGGGCATTTTATTGATGTAAAAGAGACAAGAGCTTTTTACCATTTCCCCTTGCCTTGTCCTCATGCAATATAGTATAGATGAGATTATGTTCACCTACCTCACTGTTCAGAGATCCATTAGTCCTGTGTGAATATTTTGGTATAGATTTTACTATTTTGTAAAAAAATTCCAAACATTCACTAAATAATAAAAAATATGTGCCTGTGCATAGCAACAATTTATTATTATAATTATTATTACATATTGACTATATGTTCAGCCTCAGATTCCCTAAAATAGCTATACATTAATTTCAAAATACTTTGCATAAAGATAAAGGCCTATTTATACAATCCTACTCCATTCCCCAAGTCTCTAAATGTCAATCAAGAGCTCTACATATGATGTCAGAGAATAAGTGACCAACTGAATCAAATAGCTAATGATGCCTATTGATTTTAACTAAAATACTAATTCTTTCAATCTTTGCATATAATTCTTAAGTTTCTACTATATATAAGCCAATTTTTAAGGCAATGTGGATACAGCTGTAAACAAAACAAAGTTTTCTGTTGAGATGGATCTTATATTCTAGTGTGGGAAGACAGAAAATAAATAAAACACTATATAGTAAGCTACACAATATAATAGAAAGTGACTAGTATAGTAGAAAAAAATACAGCTGGTATTGGAATACTAGAGGCATTACATTCAGAAATGGCTAGGAAAGGCCTCACTGAGAAGAAAAATAGGAAGTCTTAGTTAGATTAGGAGTGATAACCAGGAGTATATGTAGGGAAAAGCATTTCAAGCAAAGGGAACAGAAAAGTCAAATAACTTGAGGTGGGATGACACCTGATATGTTATCCAGGAATAATATTGTAATTACTCTTACTTTAGATGAGCTATTTCTTCCTTCTCCCACAAACAAATACTTAATTATTTTCAATTAAATACTAACTGTGGTAGGAAGTCAAGTAATTGAAAACTGTTTTCTTTGGTGGCAAAAGCAATTTATCCATATAAATATATTTGTATACATTTATATGTGCACAGACACATTTACATAAATATATTATTTACTTTATGCATGTATATCTGTATATATAAATGCCTGCTCTTTTATACATGGTAGTGGGAAATATTATATGAAATATGTTTTTTCGATTTTTTTTCAATGTGGAGGAGAGCAGAGATTTCTGTAGGTATGGTAAACATATGAGAATGATGATAACAGCATACATTTTTAATAGAGCTTGCTATGTGTCAGGCATTCCTCTAAATTATTTGCACATATTTACATATTTGATTTTTATAACTACCTTATTATTCTCATTTTGACATTAGGAAACTAAGTCATAAGAAAGTTAATTATAATGTTCTTTATATTCCACAAATGAGTGCGATCATGTGGTATTTATCGTTCACTGACTGGCTTATTTTGCTTAGCATAATGCTCTCCAGTTCCATCCATGCTGCTGCAAATGGTAAGAATTCCTTATTTTTTACAGCAGCATAGTTTTCCATTTTGTAGATGTACCACAGTTTTCTAATCCACTCATCTGCTGATGGGCACTTAGGCTGTTTCCAAATCTTAGCTCTGGTAAATTGTGCTGCTATGAACGTAGGGGTGCATATATCCTTTCTGATTGGTATTTCTGTTTTCTTGGGATATATTCCTAGAAGTGGTATTACTGGGAACATTATAAACTGATGAACAAAAATAGATACAGAGGCAAAAAAGCATCGAACAGACTGTCAAACTACAGCGGGAAGGCAGGGGAGGGTTGGGGGGGGCGGTAAGAGATCAACTGAAGGACTTGTATGCATGCATATAAGCATAACCAATGGACACAAAACACTGGGGGGGAGAGGGGGAGGGCATGTGCCAGGGGTAGGGGAGGCTGGGGGGAGGTCAATGGGGAAAAAAGGAGACATATGTACTACTATTTGTAATACTTTAAACAATAAAATAAAATTTTAAAAAAAATGTTAATTAACTTCTACTACAGACTATAAGAAGTTATACACATCCAGTAATTCACACAACTGGGAAAATAGTGAGTGTTATAAACTATCCATTTCCTGAGTGGTACACATCATTTTTTTAAAATATAATCTAGTTTGCCTAAGTAGACATATCTATACATGTTCCATTTGAGATTATTGAGAGGACAGGCTCTGCTCTGTTGGAACTGTTCTTAAGTTCACTCTATGTGCTGCCGCAAGTCCCAATTTCTACTCCTGTTGCAGACATCGCTAATCAATTACTCTTGCCAGGTAACTCGGGAAACTACTCTCACAATCATTTTCCACACAGCTCTCCTGGGAAGCCAGCCTGCAGACTGGAGATGTCGGTTATTATGGAACCTATTTGCCATCCTGCAAGTAGGCAATATTGAGCCATCTAAAAGCATCAAAGATGGAATTGACACATACAGGGGTATACTTTGGAGAACTCCTAGGAAGGCATATGGACTACAGCTTGCCTTGTGAAAACTGAAAATAAGGATATTGATCAAGAGGCTACTGAATAATTAAATTATGAGATGATGAGATCCTGGGGAAAGATGTTAGTAGTGAGAATGAAAAAGAGGGCTCGGAGAAAGAACATGTTGTAAAGGAGGGGTTGAGATTTGGTAAAAACTGAGTATTATGGAGGGACAATAGTTGATAAAAATCGCCCTTGCCTTATCCATTTAGCATACCCTCAGCTTTGGGCCTACAGTATGCAAGTTACACACAACAGTTCAATCAATTTAAATCCAGAGGAAACTGTTAGTAATGTAGTAGAGGAACAGATTAAACATACCAAAAAAATCATCCATAACTACAATTTCCACTCAGAGTAGGAAAATTAAATTCCTACTTTCTAATTAGGAAGCTCTTTTGCATTTTATTTTTAGAGCATGGCATGATAGACAAGTAGTTTCGGAGAGAGTGATGCAGTATCAGCACCACAAACAAACAAACAAATCCAAACATTTCTTTATTTCTTAAAATAACATTAAATCAATACTCTCAACTAATAATTTTGTATAATGGAATTATATGTAAGTTTTATATTCAACTGTTAGTACACTTGAGCCATTCTTGTTTTCAGCACATAAACAAGCTGTTAGGCATTTATCAAGAAAAAGAGGGAGGAAAACAAAGCCATACCTATCCATATTTTTATAGTTCCAGGAACAATTCATGGAGATAAATGTGGAATTAAAATTTAATAAAATCAGTTGAGCTTGAATTGAATATGCTAAGTGGTAAACTCACTGGCACCTCTTTTTCTGATCCTCAGATTTGAAAGTCTGTGCTGCTTCAGAATGGAAAGGGCAGTCTAAATTTTGTGGTTTGAAAAGTATATGTTGAATTTTTGCTTCATTTTTTAAAATATGAATCATTCATACTTATAAAATATAAACAATATAAGCACCTTTCTTGCCACAAAGTTAGTGAGTCATCAATATTGTTAAAGCCCACTACCTATAGGCTATTCCTGAAGTTGCTGGGCATAATGGAAGATTATAAAGACATTTTTGGAGATTGGCACTGTCCATGCAAAATTAAGACACATGTTTGCTGTGACTCCAATTATCAAAACATTTACAATTCTTCCCTTGCCACTTAACCCATTGCAATTATGCAAATTTCCAATGCTGAATAACTTATTAACTGCAGCTATATGGAAACAATATTCACATTGATTACAAATACTATACATGTAAACTGCGTCTTATTTATTTAGCTAATATATTTTGCACAGTGTTGAATGTTGGAAAGTGATGATGATAATGTTGGTGATCACTGTTTGCTTTGATGAATAATTAAGTTTTGCTTCTCATTTAAATTCAACAATATTTACTGAATCTTTTTGAGTCATATACTGGTAGATGCTGAAAAATAGAAATCATAATAAAAATAGCATCAATGATATCAATCCGCATTTATTTTAACTATGCACGCCACTGTGCTAGGCACTATACTAAGATTTTATATACATTAGCTCAGTGAATTTTAGTCAAAACCCTGTTTACAGATGAGTCAGATGTTACATATTTTGCTCAAAATCACAGAGAAGAGCACAAGACCCAGGTCTCTAACACCAGGTAAGCAGCTACATAAACAGGCTCCCATTCTTTTCTTTATAGGAAGTCTCAGGAGAATATATGAAAAATTATAAGCCAGGCAAATAATTAGTAGCAGCATGCATATATCTTCTGGGTGAAACACTGACTTTCAGAAGGAAGTTGACTTGACCTTATGCATGCATTTGCCCATATCAAAGCATTTAAGAAAAATGTAAGGATTTCTTTCTAGGTGTGGAGAAGACACTAAGCAGTTTTGAGTGTCAGGATTCTATGATCAGGTGTATAGTTTACAGAGGGCCCATTGGGGCAACCCTGTGTTGCATTTATAGGTGGGCAGTAAAGAATACATGTTAATTATGGAATGGAGAAGCTGGAGAGAAAGTGGAGGAAGGTCAGAACTAAGTTAGGACTGATGCAAGAGGAACTGAGGGGGCAGGCATGAGAAATATCTGGAATGCAGAATGGATGGGGATAAGTGACCAGTTAAAAATGTGGTAGATGAAGAAGAGAGAACAGGCAAGAATTGCATAATTAAGTACATTTTTTGTATTCTTAACTGAGGAAGGACTTATAGCAGAAGCAGGTTTGTGGAGGGAAAGCCATTCAGATTTTTGAACACAATATAATGAAGCACTTTACTCCCAATTTTGGCTTTTAAGATACTAGTCAAGACTTAACTTGTTCTGAACATTATTTTATTATCATTGTTAAACACCTTAGGTCATAAGAATGTTAATTAACATTCTAATACTTAATATCTCATAAAATGCGTTTACAAATAATTGCCATTTTTCTTTTGAGTTTTCTATTATGTACAATACTAAATTTTGTATTGGCTGCATACAGAGAGTTGATGAACTATCTCTATGTGATGTCAGAATTCAAAAAAGTGTAAAATTGAGTAATTTCCTGTTTTTCTAGTCTGTTAGAATCCAATATTTGAATAATCTGAAATATCTTAATTGATAGATCCTCCCTTCCCCCAACTGGTGGGCGGGGTATGACGTAACCTGCAGCCCAGAAATACCTGAGTGACTAACCATGTACCTTATATGGACTATACATTGGACCACCAATCCACACCTGCCAAATACCCTAAGCCCTTGTCCTATATAGACAATACAGTATGCCACCAATCAGTGTGCGCCGAGTACACTAAGCCCCCCACCCCTTCCCATTCTGCCCCTTAAACGGCATGCCCACCCTTGCACAATAGTATTGATGGTCTCCCCTTGCGAGACAGCCCGGCAGGTGCTTCTCCTCTAATAAAGCCTGTAGTCCTGGTTTTAGGCCTCCGTCTGATCTTTCATTAATGACTGAATTATCTACGTTTTAAAGTTAAACAGTACCTAAGTACATATGAACAACTATTAAATATGGATGATGCTAACCAAAATAGTACATTTTCAACCAACAGAAGCCTCCAGAAAAGACTGAAGGCAGGAGCCAGCTGGGGCCGGGGCTGCCTTCAGATCTGGGGCCATCACACTGTGAATTACAGTTTTCCAGAGCTCTCCCAGGCAGCATCAAGGCAGCTCTGATGGAGTCTCCAGGAGATTGTTATGCACTCAGTGGGCAGCAGAACAAAAGCCCCGGAGGCTGAGTCATTTGCCCAAGCACTGTAGTTTACTCTGGCAAAGTAGGTTGACTTTAAAGCTACTTCCATACAAGCATACAGAAAATACAACCAACTGAAAAATAGTTCTTTTCCTTCATCTCTACAGTAACTGCTCTTCCCCTGCCTGTTTTAAAGCCCAGATAAACTGCTGCCCAAACCATCTACTGTAAAACCTCCCAGGCTGCCACTGCGAGAGAGGGCCCTGGAAAGGCAGCGTGGCCCCACCAGCATGGCTCAGGGGTTGAGCGTTGAGCTATGAACCAGGAGGTCATGGCTCCATTCCAGGTTAGGCACATGCCCAGGTTGTGGGCTCGATCCCCAGTGGGGGGCATGCAGGAAGCAGCTGATCAATGATTCTGTCTCATCATTGATGTTTCTATCTCTTTCTCTCCCTTCCTCTCTGAAATCAATAAAAATACATAAAAGAAAAAAAATAGTACATTTTCAACTGTCATAATAAGTCATTATGAATTAATGAGTTGGAATCAAAGGGTAGAAACTTTTAGTGATAAGATGAATAAGTTCTGAAGTTCTAATGCACAGCATGGTGACTATAGTTAAAAATAATATACTTGAGCCAAAACCGGTTTGGCTCAGTGGATAGAGCGTCGGCCTGCGGACTGAAAGGTCCCAGGTTCGATTCCGGTCAAGGGCATGTACATGGGTTGCGGGCACATCCCCAGTAGGAGATGTGCGTGAGGCAGCTGATCGATGTTTCTCTCTCATCGATGTTTCTAACTCTCTATCTCTCTCCCTTCCTCTCTGTAAAAAATCAATAAAATATATTTAAAAAAAAAAAATAATATACTTGAAATTCTCTAAGAGAATAGCTCTCAAGTGTTCTCACCACACACAATGGTAACAATGCAAAATGATAGGTATGTTAACTAGATTGACTGTGGTCATATTTTCACAATGTATACATATACCAAAATATCGCATTGTAAACCTTAAATATATACATTTTTTTGTCAACCATTCCTCAATAAAATGCAAAGGGAAAAAGCACTGTAGTTTACTCTAATAAAGTAGGTTGACTTGTTTTAAAGCTACTTGTATATAAGCAACACAGAAAATTTAACCATCTGAAAATAGTGGAGATACAAGAAATCATTTATATTGAGAAAAATCCTTAAAAGATTCTTTTTTTCTTTAAGGAGTGAAATTTGTAAAATCAGGAACTCGTGTATTTTCATCTTTAATCTTTACTATTTAATTGCTAATTTTAACAAATAGGTAAACTTAAGAATCCTCAATTTAGTTAATAGTAAATTTTTATCTCATTGTCAACATAGGATATTAATTTTGTTAATCTTGCAAGTATAGTCAGAAAGTTATTTCTTTTTATACAACTTGCATTAAAAAATAAAGATGCTTTAAATAGTTTACTACTAATAATCTTTTGGATTCAATGGCTTTAAACTTCACTGTCACTTGGGAGGCATATGTCAGAAATGTTTTTCGGGTTTTTTTGTGTTTGTTTGTTTTCTGTAGAGTATAAACTACCTAAGTGCAGAATAATTCTTTGAAAATTAAATAATGTAAAAAAAACACACACAGAAGTGAGTTCATAGAAATGTGTTTTTCAAACAGCTTTTTAAAAATCCAATTTAAAATGAAGTGGTAGCTCTGTATCATTCTACCAATCCATCTTCTTTTTCTCCTATGTTTACTTTTGAAATAAATGTTTAAAGACTAACTTCCAAATAGCATGCTGTTTTAAAGCGATACATGCTTGTATTTACCTGCCTATAATATTGTTATAAATATTGCACTACATATGTAGTAGAGAGAGAAAAATTATAAACTAGGCTGTTTGTTCTGATTCAATTCATATTATGTAAGACATCAATTCTAAAGCTTGCAGTTACTTGTCTCAGCTCCATGGTGGAGCCAAAAGCATGATCTTCACATTTTTCCTTGAACTGAAAGTAGCATGTATATAAATCTTGATAACTTGCACTTAATTATAATTCTTAATATCTCATAAAATGTGTTTACAAATAATGCATTTCTCCTGCAAATCTGTTATTAATAGAGTGACAATTTAAAGCGTCACAATTTGAGTCACCATTTGGGTACTTTATTAATGCCATCGGCGATATTACAATGATACTGCAAAGTACACATTTTGTAAAAGAGGAAATAAAATAATAAAGTACTTATGGAAAATATTTTCATAAATGTTTAGGTTGCATTCTTTGTACAAAAAAAAGAGAAAAGCACAGCTTGTTACAAACATTTTAAAGACAGGTTGGAAAACATGTACAAAAGAGATTTCTAAAGAAAGGGCTTGTAATTTAGTATATTGTTTAAAGAGTTGCTAGGCATCTCCAAAGTAAAAGAAAATTGCTGAATCTGGCATTCCCTGATTAATCATACTTTGCATTTAAATGGGACCTTTCACATTGAAAGTGCCTTTCAAGTATAAACTAATTAAGTCTCAAAATACTACCAGGAGGCCAATCAACCTTCTTTTCAGGAATGGAGACACAGAGACTGGATGGTTAAACAGCATTTTTTTTCCCCACCAGTCAGGGAATTTTACATAAATATAGACAAGATAATTGAGAACTACTTGATGGTTGTTGTTTTTTTCTGTAAATCCTCACCAGAGGATATCTTTCCCATTGCTTTTCTGAGAGAGTGGAAGGGAGGGGAAGAGGGGGGGAGGGAAGAGAAAGGAGAAAGGGGAAAAGGAGAGGGAGAGGGGGAGGAGGAGGGGAGGAGGGGGAGGGGGAGGGAAGGGGGAAGGGGAGGAGTGGGGAGGGGGAAGGGGAGGAGGGGGAGGGGAGGGGGAGGGGTGGGGAGGAGAGGGAGAGGAAGAGAAGGGGGAGGGGGAGAGGAGGGGAGGGTAGAGGGGGTGGAAGAGAAAGAAACATCTCGCTTGAGAGAGACACATCTACTGGTTTCCTCAAGTACTGCCCTGACCTGGGGCAGAGAGTGAACCCACAACCCAGGTAAGAGCCCTGGACCACAAATGGAACCTAAGACCCTTCTCTAAACTGTGTGACTCTGGCAAGTGCCTGGCTTGTCATGTCATTTTTATGACAGTTGCTGACCAGGGCAACTTGATAATATTTTTAAAAATCAAACCTTTGCATAGTGTTTCAAAATAAGGAAAAAATAACAAGTAATCTTGCTATGATTTTTTCATGTTTTGGGATGCATCCCTCCCTATGATATTGGATACTTTAACAAGAAGAGATAATTCTGAGTCCATTTCAATGTCTACCACCATGATTTGTTCAATAGCCTAACTGTGTGGATTTATACCTTAGGTCTAGGGATAAGACATGATGTAAATTTGTAAGACAATTTTCTGCATAAAATATTCATGAGATTGTTGAAAATCAAATACTTATAACTTTATTATCAAATAAACAATGTTTTAAAAAAAACAGAAAACAAGACATCATGCGATTGCCATAGTACAACTTTGGATGAAAATATATGTAGAGCAGGAAAAGTACTGTAGTGTTGTAGTACTCTGATATGGTTGATCTCTTGACCATATAATAAGGCTAGCCCTGCCCTAGCCGGTTTGGCTCGATGGATAGAGCGTCGGCCTGCAGACTGAAGGGTCCCAGGTTCGATTCCGGTCAAGGGCACATGCCTGGGTTGCGGGCTCGATCCCCAGTGGGGGGTGTGCAGGAGGCAGCCAATCAATGATTCTCTCTCATCACTGATGTTTCTAACTCTCTCTCCCTCTTCCTTCCTCTCTAAAATCAATAAAAATATATTTTTAAAAAATAAATAAGGCTAGCCCTTTGTGGATTTTGTTTGTTCGTTTGTTCTTAAATATACTTTCAGTGATTTCAGAGAGGAAGGATGAGGGAGAGAGACATAGAAACATCAATGATGAGAATCATTGATCTGATTGGCTGCCTGCTGCATGCCCCCTACTGGGTATCAAGACCACAGAGGCATGTCCATTGACCAGAATAGAACTGTGAACTCCTGGTTCATAGGTCAATGTTCAACCACTGAACCACACCAATCAGACAAGGGTAGACCTTTGTAAACAAGGTGTGAGCTTTTCCCTTTAAGAAGGCAGAGTTTTGAGTTTTGGCCTATGTTATATTGAGCATCAGTGACCCTAAGAGAAGGTAAATTTTCAGAGAGAAAATTAGAGTCTGGAAAAAAAAGAAAGACCCTGCTTCTCTAAGCATCCATTTCTTAAATACAGATGCCAGAGACAAGGCTGAGTTGGCTCTGACAGGGACAGTGCACAGAACCTGGAGAGAGGTCAGGAGGGGTGGAAAGGAGACTCTGATGTCCAAGGAGAAAATCATGTTATTTGAATCAGATTGCCTAGTTTTATGTTACCGTCTGCATTTTTCCCATTTAATCTGTTATATCCTTTTCACTAGTTAGCATGGAAATGATCCAGTACTATCCACTAGTACCATGGAGAATTAACAAAAGAATCATATCTTCACCTTTGAGTATTAAAGGAAGAGCACCCCTCCTCTTGGCCAATGTAGTGGTTACAACAGAAATTTGTAAAGGTCCAGAGGAGCCTTGTTGTTCCACATGAAGATTCTCCATTAGCATCCGTTATTATTATTTTTAAAAATATATATATTTTATTGATTTTTTACAGAGAGGAAGGGAGAAGGATAGAGAATTTGAAACATGGATGAGAGAGAAACATTGATCAGTTGCCTCCTGCACACCCGCACTGGGGATGTGCCCGCAACCAAGGTACATGCCCTTGACTGGAATTGCACCGGGGACCCTTCAGTCCGCAGGCCGACGCTCTATCCACTGAGCCAAACTGGTTAGGGCAGCATCCGTTATTATTCTTAGATAACCACCCTTGATTTATATCATGGCAAAAGGTAGATTCCTCTGACAGAGCAATTTGAAAGCCTGGATGATCTGAAGAGCCTGATTTAAAGGTACACTGATGCACAGGGCAATAATATGCTGTCCCCTGCAACCAGCTGCATTAGGGTTTGGAATAGACATTTGATGTCGATGTGTTTTCCTGTCCACAAAAACACAGATCCCAGACTAGGTATACAGGGGACAGGCTGAGTGGTGAGATCTTTGTTGTGAATGGAAAAATGAAGTTAATTCTTAAATAAGGAAGCTAGAAATAGATGGCTCAAGTCTCCAAGAAATTAGACAGTGGGATTACTTTATTCCAAAAAAAAATGCATGCCGATGTAGAGAGAGTTAATGCCTCCATAACATAAAGAGCTCAGATATTAGGTGTGATTCACAATAGATACTTACTTAAATGTCAGGTAAATTACACAGAATGATTTTAGGGACCTTCATTTTTATTTTTGTGCTTATGCCAGATTTTTATGCCCATGAACCCATCACCACCAATCATTCCACACTTTTGTCAACTTTATCCACATTTGAAACTACATTCCTGAATATTGGCTCATGCAGAACTGTGATTAGGAGTGATGTATGTTGGTGTAATTTTAATTACCGAGACTTCATATGCTCTGTGTGTGCGTGACTTTGGCAAGTGCCTGGCTTGTCATGTCATTTTTATGACAGTATGTGATGGGTGTCATCACTTGTAACTACACTGTAGATACAACATAGTTCTTGAGGCAGCACATAAATTCATTATATTACACAAACTATAGACATAGGACAATATTGTGATTACTTAATTCAGGGAGAATTAAGAAATAAAACTGTCTCCATCAAAGTTATTAGTTGTGTGGGAATTAAAGAAACATAAATAACTAGAGGCCAGGTGCACAAAATTCCTGCACAGGGTTGGGGGTCCCCTCAGCCCAGCCTGCACTCTCTCCATCCCCCTTGGGGGATGTCCAACTGCCGAGATCGGGCCTAAACCGGCAGTCGGACATCCATCTCACAATCCTGGACCGCTGCCACCTAATCGCTCACCTGCCTGCCTGCCTGGTCGCCCCTAACTGCCCCCGGCTGCAGGCCAGGTCATCCCCAACTGCCTCCTCCCTGCCAGCCTGGTCGCCCCTAACTGCCCCCCTGCCAGCATGTTACCCCCAACTGCCCCCCCGTTGGCCTGGTTGCCCTCAATTGTCCGCCCCTGCCAGCCTGGTTGCCCCATGCAGCCTGATGTTCAGTCATTTGTTCATCCCTTACTAGCCCCCCTGCCGCCCTGGTGGCCCCTAACTGCCCCCCCTGATGGTCTGGTCACCCAAAACTCCCCCCCCCCCCGCTGGCCTGGTCACCCCCAATTGCACCCCTGCTGGCCTGATTGCCCCACGCAGCGTGCTGTTCAGTCATTTGGTCGTCCCTCACTAACCCCCCTGCCAGCCTGGTTGCCCTACACAGCCTGCTTGTTCAGTCATTTGGTCGTCCCTCACTAACCCCCCTGCTGGCCTGGTTGTAGGCAGCCATCTTGTGAGGGTATAAGGGTTAATTTGCACATTACCTCTTTATTATATAGGATAATAAAGATTACTTAATCAGCCAATATCGTTGTCATGAAAGAATGAATTGTGCACAGAGATAAGCTTTCCCAACATCCGTTGCATGGTGCAATGTATTGATCATGAGCATTAATTTGGGAAGCATAGGCATGTTGAAGCTTAAAGATTTTCCAATTTTAAAGATATTTACTTCTGTCAAAATTGCTTATGGCACAATCTAATTTTTAGACAAAGACTAAATAATATATGCAGTCATATATAAAATTCATACTTAGTGATCTGAATGAATAAAGTGACCCATAATCATAAAGTTTGCTGCATGTGAATTTACATCAGAGTTTGGAACATATAAGTTTTTCTCACTTAGAGCACATTAAGGTCAGTAAGAGCAAAGAAAAATTGATTATTACTTTTCCTATGTTTTTTTTCTATTCTCTTATGTTTGCAATCATTATAGGAAAAGATGTGCAAAGCTGTTTGTATATATAGAAATGAAAAGAATTTAATACAAAGAAGGTTTCAGTTAAAATGCTTTTAATTATCATGCTACTTGCTATAAATATATTTGATAATTTATGGAAAAATCCTTATTAATTTGATTGCTTTTAAATTTCAGTACTCATTATGGACATTAATATGGCTTTCATGTATTCCAATGATAAGTTTATTCATGTTAGAATGTGATAATATATAAAAACCACATGAAAAATGCTAACTAAATATATGAAAATTGAATTAATATTTATAAGGATAGTTCAAGCTAATATTTAATGTGCAAACATACTGAAACAAAGATATTAAAAATAGCAAGTTAGAAGCAAAAAAAAAAAACACCAACATAAAAAAGCACTACAGTTTTTCTAATCTGTTTCAACATCACCCAGTTTAGCATTCAACTACATACATTACTAGGATATAAACACAAAAATAATCAGGTTCTAACTCTGTTATATGATTGAGAACCAGTTTGATCAAATTTTGGATGCATAGAATACTCTATTAGAATATGTAATGGAAACATATCAAGGAGTATGTGATGGGTATGATTCTTAGCTTAATGAAATTGTATTAGAAGAATCATTCTGACTACAAAGTTATACAGTAGTTACATTTAGGGACAGACATTAACTTTGTGGCATATTTCCCTTTATGGATTTGGTCATTTTCAGATTTGGTCTCTCATTTTGCTTTGCAAATTCTATTACCTCACTGAAATATGATTGTCACTTTATAATTGTTTTGGACAATGCTGAAGTATTTGACAGAGCCCCTCTTAAATAAAAGCTGACTGCTATAAATATCAGCAATTTTCTATTATATTCATTGCAGATTCTTGAAATAAATGTTTACACATACTCTAGGTCAGGCACTGTGCTAAAAGTCACCAGTCTCTCTGATGCTGCTGTAAAAAAGAAGGAATTCTTACCATTTGCAACAGCATGGATGGAACTGGAGAGCATTATGCTAAGTAAAATAAGCCAGTCAATGAAAGAAAAATACCACATGATCTCACTTATTTATGGATAATAAAGACCATTATAAACTGATGAACAAAAATAGATACAGAGGCAGAGCAGCATTGAACAGACTGTCAAACTACAGCGGGAAGGCCAGGGAGGGGCTGGGGGTGGGGCACGCGGGGAGGGTAAGAGATCAACCAAAGGACTTGTATGCATGCATATAAGCATAACCAATGGACACAAGACACTGGGGGGGTAGGGGAGGCCGGGGGAAGGTCAAAGGGGAAAAAAATGGAGACATATGTAATACTCTTTGTAATACTTTAAGCAATAAAACAAAATTTTAAAAAAAGATATCAACAAGTATTTTAGATGCTAAAAGCAGAAACTAATAGAGGGCAGCTGGAATTTGCAGGGCACTCCACAAAAATGACTGTATGTGAAACACGCTTTAAAAGCAGGTCAGAATTTATACCAGGGGCTTGAAGATCACTGATGTAAATCCATCAGAAACAAAGCATTGACTTTTTACTACAATGACTTCTGACAACTACCTGGAGTGAGGCCAAACGTCATAGATGAAAACCACAGTCCTCCACAAGACTGCCCTCATTTTAGATACCAGTTACAAGTTCAGGGGTTCCCACTTCCCCTTCATGTTCAATAATGTTCTGGAATGACTTACAGAACTCAGGAGAGCACTATACTTACAATGACAGTTCCATTATAACGAAACAGTACAAATTAGAACCATCCAAGGGGAGAGATATACGTCTATGTCTGTGAGGGTCCCCAAGGCAAAGTTTCTATTGTTCTCTCCCAGTGGAATAAGGATGCATTACTTCCCGGTACATCTTTGTATGACAGTATGCAGAGTACTACCAACCCAGGAAGCTCACCTGAGCTTTGGTGCTCATCATTTTTATTGAGGCTTAATTATGTAGTCATGATTGGTTGGACTACTGGCAATGTGAATCAGTCTTTAGCCCCCATTCCATTCCTGGATTTCAAGCTAATGTTATCATTATATGATTAAATCTCCAACCCTTCAAGGGGTAGGGAACGCCTGGCTCATGGGCTGTATAAGGTCCGTGAAATCATTTGGTCTGGCCCTGCCAAGGCATTAGGGTGAGTTAATTAAATGTTTGACCAAGTATAGCAGGCTAATTTTTAAGCTGATAAATTTGTATGGCCCACAAATGATGCCCTAAATATCCAAATGTCCCTAAGGGAAAAAAAGGTTCCCCACCCCTGCTTAAACACATGGTCGGTCTTTCTGGCTTGACTAGCCCTCACCCTGAGTCATCTCCTTAGAATAAACTATCTAGGCCCTAGCATGAGTGACCTCTTAGTATACATTTTCAGATGTGGTCCTAATGGGGGACCAGCATGAATAACAAAGACATGCCTGTCACTCAGAAAATTTCAAGGTTCTGAAAGGCTACCCCCAGTGACTGAGAACACCAATGAACTTTTATTTTTATTATTTATTCAATGACAGTCTTTACAATTCAGTTAAAGACTATTATTGGTTCCTTTCTTTTGCTGTTTACAGCAATGACCCAGTTCTTCTGATCAAGGAAGTTACTAGTATAATAATACTGGTAGGAATCAGCTCTAATGATTGGCTTGTATGAAAAGATTAGGGGACATCATAGGGCTGGGAAAGGAGTGAGGGGAGTGATGCTATGGCTTCAGCTGAAAAATTTTAAGGGGTGCCAAAAACCTCAGTCGTCAAAATAAATCCTAGTCCATGTGATATTTTAAAATCAAAGTTAATGCAAATAAATCTATAAAGAATAAAATATCATATTTAAAAGAAAAGGCAATATTAGCATTACTGTTTTCTCCTTTTGCCTCTGGCACCAATATGGCTTGGCATGGCACTGGGACCCTGCCTACTTTTGAAATATTCAGGTGCCCAAAGTAGTCAACCCAGACTTCCTAGATCAGCAGTCGCCAGACCTCGTGGACCACCAGTGGACCACTGGTTGGCGACCGCTGAGTCAAAGGTTTCCTTAATATAAAATAATGTCAGACTCCACCAAATGAAGACAGGACTCCTAATGCATCTCTTACCTTGGCCATGATGGGCCCAAGTGTTAGGCAGGTGAGTCAGTGGGCTCTGGTCCTCATGACTTCAGAGGGTCAAATTAGGGAAGGTAGGCTTTTTAAAGAGGAGTGGTGTGTTTTCTCAGAAGATAGGCTTTTGAGTGATTATCAAACCTAATCTACTCAACCAACTTTCTCCCTCTAGGTTCTGAGAAGAGCTGTTGGTGATAGTAAGCCCTTATGTGCCAGACCCACCAAATGCCTTCACTGTTCAGAATTACTCCTTCATTCTAATATTTTCACTATTAACTCTCCTGTCTTTTCTTCTTTATCTCTTCCTTTATTGGCTTTTAACTATGTCTCACTCCTGTCTCCCAGTCCATTTTTTCCCCTCCTGTTTTATATTTACCATCAATATTATTACAATTCTCCCAAGGGCAATATCTATTTTACCACTTCAGTTCTGCCTCTGTTCTTTCCCGTTTTTCTGTACCTATGTTTCTCACTCTCCCATATCTTCCTTAATTTCTATTTCCTTCTCCTTTTCAGTTACAATTTTTTCTTTTTTTGTATAAATTTATTAGTGCAAGCAAGTATATATATTGAAATGTTTGCTATATCTTGCTTGCTTTGAATTAAAAGTCAGGGACAAAATCTCTCTCAATCCATCTATTTCTTTTTGAAGAATAAAACATTAAAAATACATATATGATTTAGATTGAAAAAATTATGCAGGAGGTTATATTTTAAAGACAGATATCACTGGAATAACTTTTATAAATGCAACTGACTTTTATGTTTTCTCACTTTACTATTCTAATCAATCTCCCCTGATACTACAGTCCATTTTAGTCATCAAACAAAAACTGATATTCAATATGTTAAAAATTACCTCAACTACCTCCCTTTACAGGTTTCTCTACCTATTTATTTCGTTAGAAATTGCTTTAATTAGAAATAAAGCTTTCACTATGGAATAAAGAATGAAGTTTTAAAAAACACAAGCACTTCAGGTAGTTATATAAAACAAATCAGTGAAATGAATAAGATCAGATAAAAAATAACCATATGCTAATAACTAAGAGATTTGAGGTAATTTAGTGGTTAAAGATGTGATTACAAATCACTTTTGGCTAAGATCAAGTGTAAAACAGAGATTAAAACAGCTCCATTAAGAATGCCAATATCTGAGATATTACAAATAATAATTTTGAAATTTAAGTCTTGTCAAAAATATGTTTGGCCTATGAAACATTGTCAAAAATAGAACTCAGAAGTTTCCTCCACTGTGCAGTATGCATGAGCTTTCTAAAATCTTTGATTATTCTGAAAATATTTGTAAGGAGGTAGATTTTAGGTGAGGTGATATTGCAAATGACAAGTCATAAAAACAGAATATATCAAGACAGAGGCTTCTGTAAATTTATTCTGTTTAGACCAGTGATGGAGAACCTTTTGAGCTCGGCATGTCAGCATTTTGAAAAACCCTAACTTAACTCTGGTGCCGTGTCACATATAGAAATTTTTTGATCTTTGCAACCATAGTAAAACAAAGATGTATATTTTTGATATTTATTTTATATATTTAAATGCCATTTAACGAAGAAAAATCAACCAAAAAAATGAGTTCGTGTGTCACCTCTGACACACGTGTCATAGGTTCGCCATCACTGGTTCAGACAATGCACTCCCATTCTAAAATTTCCAGGACAAAATGATAATTTTAATTAGTTAAAATAATTACTACGTTAGTTTAGTTAAAGATATAGGTAGACTTTGTTCTGCACTGTACTGTGCTAACTGAAACTCCTGCATCTGAAAACTGTGTCCTCTCTGTACTATCATGAAACACACAACCTTCTGTTAACACAGTATTATGCAAAGTGAGGACTGACTTTACTCTAAATACAGTGTTCTGGAGAGAGAGAGTTTTTTAAATATTAGTTTTAACAAAAAAATGATTTTTCTTTACTTTTTATCCCAAAGATCACACAGTTTTATAAGTTTTTCAATTTACTAAAGATGTTATAACTATACATAACTTATAGACACAGACAACAGTGTGGTGATGGCCAGAGGGAAAGGGTGGGGGGCTAGTTGGGGATGGAGATGGGCAGAGGGGGGCAAAATGGGGACATCTGTAATAGTGTCAACAATAAAAATAAAGTTAAAAAATGTTATAACTCTGACTTCTAGTGGGTTAAGAAAGAGCTATGTTTGAATTACGGAAAATCCCAAGTTCCTTCGACAAATATTATTTCATTATTTTTAGTATATATACTTGGTCAAAGAGTTATCAACTGGGCTTTCTGTTTTAAGAAACAAGAATGTTTTGTCTTAGGACATTAAAACTCCAAAGTAAATAAATCTGGCCTTCACTTATATTGGAAGCATGTGTTTAATAGTAAATGGATACCCAAAATAATCATAAAATGTATTTTCTGAAGGCATAGTACCCTGTATTAAATGTCAATGAATGAAGTATATAACTATATTTATATCTATTTACACTCTATTTTTTTATCTTTGCAAGAAAACTTAGGTATCTAACCTCTCATTAAATAAACATTGACTGATTCTAAGAGTTTTAGATTTATAAAAGATGCCTGAATTTTTCTAGTGATATGAATATAAATAAAACATTTTTATTGTAAATTAGACCAGATTTCAACCACTGTAAATTAATTTATAGCTCATTGTAGCTACTCATCAAATTTGAAAATAAATTCTGATTTATTTAAATAATTAAGTTCGTAGTTCTGTGTTTTTATAAAAAGGAAATCAACAATAAATATTTGCTCCAGTAAGTATAAATTATAATTTATGTATCTTTCCAATTTAACAAATACATCTCCCAATGTCTAAGTACTTAAAATTATATACAAATTAGTGTTATTATTTTGTGTAAAATAATGCAATTTTAGGAAACTTAACTTCACTTTAGATTAATAGTAGGCACTTTAAAAAGTGTCTATTAAACTGCCATTATTATTTGGATAGCCTTAGAGGTTCATTCACAGATAATGCCAATGGTGCATTTAATGTAAGTACAGAAACAGAAAGAGAATGTATAAAAAGAAAGTCATCTATAATTTTTACCTCTTTCCAATGAGTGTTTATGTTTTTGATAAAAAAATATATTGAAAAAGAGTCATTAAAATCTTCTTAAAAGAAATGAGCAAAATTAGAAAAAACAGAAACAAAGTAAAATGGCCATTCTAAATATTTACATATGTTTTATTTTAATAAAAACAACCTATATAACCTATATAATAAAAACCCAGTGACCATAATGGCATAATGACCAGAACCACCACTCGACCAGTCACTATGAGGTGTATTGACCACTTCTCGGTCCCTCCCCTTGGCCCGCAGGCTCCGATCGCTGGATGGCAAACGGGGAACCGGGGTGGATGGTGGTGGGGCGGGACAGGGGACTGGCGAGCGGGCAGAAGATGACCCTGATCACAGGCTAGGACTAGGCGCCCTACCCATGCATGATTTTGTGCGCTGGGCCTCTAGTTATTAATAATGTAACAGTGAACAGAGAATGAAGGAGATCTCTATAAACACTGTAAATAATAGATACTCAACAGTAAGGTGCATATCAATCTTTTGTTTCCTGCAGCAATAATGCAGATCTTAATTAGTTTTTGAAAAGCATTTAGCAAGCCTTAGTTAAAATGCTCAAACAATTTCCACAATATAACATTATACCTGCTCAAAACATTTCTCAATGAATAAAGTAAGTTGCCCTTGGTTTTGATGATCCCTCTGTCATTCTCCAATAATCGATCTCTACTTTTATGTCTACAACTGGTCTATTCTGGAGCTGAATATATAGTTTTAGAGTATTCTGTTTATTAATAACTAGAGGCCCGGTGCACAAAATTTGTGTAAGGGTAGGGTCCCTAGGCCTGGCTGGCAATCAGCGCTGATCTGTGGGGCGACCAGCAGGGTGATCGGGGAGGGCCCTGCTGGCACCCGCCTTGGCTGGCCTGGGGCCTGCGGGCTGAGGGCAGCTCCTGCATTGAGTGTCTGCCCCCTGGTGGTCAGTGCATGTCACAGCAACAGGTCGTTCCACCAGCACTTTTGCCTTGCAGTCTATTTGCATATTAGGCTTTTATTATATAGGACTAGAGGCCCAGTGCATGAAATTCATGCACAGGGGGGTCCCTCAGCCAAGGCTGCACCCTTTCACAATCCGAGACCCATTAGGGGATGTCCGACTGCCAGTTTAGGCCCACGGATCAGACTTAAACTGGCAATTGAACATCCCTCTCATAATCCGGGACTGCTGGCTCCCAACTGCTCACCTGCCTGCCTGCCTGATCACCCTTAACCACTCTGTCTGCCTGCCTCATTGCCCCTAACCACTCGCCTGCCTGCCTGATCACCCCTAACCCCCTCTGCCTGCCTCATTGCCTCTAACACCTCTGCCTGCCTGATCATCTCTAACCACTCGCTTGCCTGCCTGATCACCCCAACCACCTCTGCCTGCCTGCCTGATTGCCCCTAACTACTCTGCCTGCCTGCCTGATCGCCCCTAACTGCTCACCTGCCTGCCTGATCACCATTAACTGCTCGCCTGCCTGTCTGATTGCTCCTAACCACTCTGCCTGCCTGCCTGATCACCCCTAACTGCATCTGCCTGCCTGCCTGATCACCCCTAACCACTTTGCCTGCCTGCCTGATCACCCCTAACCACTCTGCCTGCCTGCCTGATTGCCCTAACAGCTCGCCTGCCTGCCTGATCACACTTAACTGCTCTGCCTGCCTGCCTGGTCACCCCTAACCGCCTCTGCCTTGGCCCCCACCGCCATGGCTTCATCCAGAAAGACATCTGGAATGATGTCCGGAAGATCGTTCGGCTGTCTGGCCTAATTAGCATATTACGCTTTTATTATTATAGATGTGTTTCAGATTAAATTAAAATTAAATTTTATTTATTAAAATTTGACCTCTGTCAAAAATAATTTGATTCATTTTAAATTTAAATAATCAGATAAACTACAGATTTGATTGTAGTTGTATATATTAGCAGTATTACAAAGCATTGGAAATAGCAAGTTTTTCAGAAAAATGTCAAATATAAATAACAAATAAATATTCAATGATAAAAATAAAGAAATACATAAAATTAAATCAGAAAAATGGATATTCTATGAGAGTGAAAATTAATAGGGAAGTATTATAAAGACTATCATGTTGCTGATTGTTACATCAATCCTTACTAATATAGGGCTAGTAACATAACACATAGCATCTCCAAAATGTCTGTAATAGTGGTTCTCAAACTTGGATATTGATTTCCCTGATGGCATAAAAAAGATATTCAGAGGAAGGACAGGGACAATTGAAGAGGGTGTACTTATAGATTCTCACCTTCCATCTGGACGATAGTCTAAACAGATTTTCATAATCTTCCAGTTTACAAAAGAAAGTCACACTCCTTACAGATCACAAATATTACTTAGATGTATTGGACTGAGGTGTGAAAATCTCCAAGCACAAAGAAAGTGGAGTTTTTCTTGCAGTCAACACACCATAAATCTATAGGTTCCTAAGTTGCCCTTGATTATGGATATTTCTGTGAAGGATAATGTATCCTTTTAGAATGTATTATTTTGGCTCACATTGGAATAATCTGAATTTATGTACATGGAGAACAATATTGGCTGATTACCAAAGTATTTATGAATCACTTCTTACCAGAGTAATGACATGCACAGTACAGGAAAAATTGTAGATCACTTGTGTTACTATTTCAGTTCACTTTAGGCTCAAATGAAATCTGATTACTTCAGAAAGTTATTAAGATGTATGCCCAGTTTATAAAATTATAGAAAAGTTATTTATAACATTATTTTCCAGGCAGTAGAGTTTTATCACCATATAAAAACAGAGATTAAAAGTTAGTTGACTGCTCAATGAAGTTATAATTTTAATAATGTAGTGCCTAAAAATAATAGAGATGCTTTCTTGTAATGAATGAGTGTATTTAAAGATCATGTAAGAATTGCTTTCACCAGGGGCAGAGCAAAGTAAAACAGTACTGATGTTTTGCCATTTAATGAGTAATACTTGATTTAGCTTTCAAACACAATTACATATCTCCTATGATATCCAAAGGGTAAATTCATATCTACTGGTGACCATATATATATATATATATATATATATATATATGTATAATTGCTTTTTAAAATCACTCTGCTATATTTATAGTTAAATTGTAGCAGAGTAATTTAAAAAAAAAACAATGTTTTAAAAAAAGAACCAGCACTAATACCATCTAAATTGCATAATTATGTAACATTTGAATGAATGTATTGTTAATTCAAACTGTGTTCTTCAAACTGTGTTTTTGCCTTTTAGTATGTCTTGTCAAATTTTCTTGATTGTTGCACATGATGTACTGGGTAAAAAGAAGCCATGTAAGTGTGCCTTTAGGAATGTGATGGTGAGGGGTGAGGGGGAGGGGAAGCATTCTATATTCCTAGGATTAGGTCTCATCCTTTTCGTGTGGCTGTGTGTGGGGTCAAGCCAGGGTATAGCCCAATTCACCCTCCCCGTCAGTAGAAAGGTGTCCGCCTGGCCAGTGGCCACAAGGAGGAGAGCAGCACAGACCCATGTGCTTGCCATATTCTTGACAACTAACAAGCCTCACCAGCCTCTGTTTGTCCTTGGCCTGCAGGAAAGCTGTTCCCAGCAGGGCTCCCCCTTCTTACCTCCCCGAGATAACCCCTTGTTATCTCTGGCCAGTGGGGAAACTCATCTGACCAGCTGCCATGGGGTCTTCCCCATCGTATAAGTAGTAAAGGCTATGTCTTCCCCCTCGGGTCCCCCATGTGCTTTTTGTTTTTGTTTTTTTTGGACCACAAAGAACAATGTGCCACGCCCTGGATTGGAGCTCCTACAGAACACTGTGCCTCTGGACTGTGAACTTCACATGTGCTTCTCTGCCCCCCTCCCCTCTTAGGTGGGACAGAAGGACCAGATTGGGCTGGAGTTGGGCGTTTCCCCTCCTCTATGTGGAACGCTAGAGCAGGCTGCAGTTGGATATTCCCCTTCCCCCTGGTAGAAGGCTAGAGTTAGCTGGTGTTGGTTATTTCCCTTCTCCCGGTTTGTTGTGCTCTGACAAACCCCCAAGGTTAGGCTCTGGTTTAATTGTTTCACCTGAGGGCAGAATTTAAGACACACAGAATGCTCTGGTGTATTTAAAAGAGGTTCCTTTTCTCTTCCTGGTGGGAGTAGAAGCAGTTTGTTCTCCTATATTCATGGTGAGAAGCTGGTACAACTTCTTCAGAGAAGACCAACACAAGTGTGAGGGCCCCTCAATGACTGGGTCCCCTAAGTTATTTATCTATCACACTTGCCTGCACTGGCCATCCAGCCACTTGTCAATTACAGTTCAGATTTTCCTACTTTGGAACTGCTTTTTGCAGAGGCTTCTGCTGTGGTGGGCTGTAATTATCTGTATTCACCTGTTAGTCTTTCTAGTCTGAAGGGCAGCTGTTTTAACTAACGTTTAGGTTTCTGAAAGAGTTGTTGAGTTTTCAGTTTGTTGAGCTTTTTAGATGCTGTTAGAATGGAGCAGCAACTTCTAAGCTCCTTACATGCAATACTGAATACTGGAAGTCTACACACCTTTTTAAAAATAATTCAATGCCCTAACCTGTTTGGCTCAGTGGATAGAGCATCGGCCTGCGGACTGAAGGGTCCCGGGTTCGATTCCGGTTAAGGGCATGTACCTTGGTTGCGGGCACATCCCCAGTGGAGGGTGTGCAGGAGGCAGCTGATCGATGCTTCTCTCTCATCGATGTTTCTAACTCTATCCCTCTCCCTTCCTCTCCGTAAAAAGTCAATAAAATATATTTTTTAAAAATAAATAAATAAATAAAAATAAAATAAAAATAATTCAATAATACTATGCATTCTATTTGGAAATATACATATAACACAAGTGAGGGTGTGATTTTCAGAACGTCTTTCAAATCATTACTGGAGGAGCCCAAAGATATTATCTGAGACCCGATACAGATTTCTGATACATAATTTTAAATTAGGATCTAGAAAATATATCTGTAGACAAGAGAGCATCAATTTCATTTTATATCTGAGTAAAAGTACAAAGAAATGGCATAACGGATTTACTAAAATTGATTCTCTTTTGCCATCACAAATTTACAACATGATACAAGCAACACCAACCTCAGAATTATTTGTCTCAACTTCCGATGCTTTTATAACCTGTGTGAATCAGTCATTCTACTAGAACTTTTTGAGATACTGTTTTTAAAGTTCAACATACATCCATTGTCCATGTTTCAAGTGATAAGGCAGCCCTTTTTGTTTAATCAAAAAGTACCATAGTGTTGCAAAGGCTTGCTTTTTCCAACATTCATAAATTCAAAATCATTGTGGCTGCTTTTCAAAGCATGGAATAGGCCAAAATAGACTGTAAACAAATGCAGAAATATCTTTTAAAATACCTGAAATTAACTTAACTTTTTAAGTTTTTGGGGGAGCACAATGAAGGAGAGAGATAAAAAATAAATAAAAATGGAACTGTCATTTGATCCAGCAATTCCACTTCTGGGAATATATCCTAAAAATCCCTATACACCAATCAGAAAGAATGTATGCACCCCCATGTTCATAGCAGCATTATTTACAATAGTTAAGATCTGGAAACAGCCCAAATGCCCATCAGTAGATGAATGGATAAAAAAGCTGTGGGACATTTACACCATGGAATACTCTGCAGCTGTAAAAAAGAAGGATCTCTTACCCTTTGAGACAGCACCCATGGACCTGGATAGTATTATGCTAAGTGAAATAAGCCAATCAGAGAGAGACACATATCACATGATCTCACTTATTTGTGGAAGCTAAGGAGCAAAATAAATTGACCAACAAAATAAGTCCTGAGACATGAAGGCATGGAACAGATTGATATATCTCAGGGTGGGGTGAGAAGAGATAAACCAGAGAACTTTTGGACTTACATGAATAGCCCATGGAAACAGACAATAGTTTGGTGAGGCCTGGGGGCAGGGGGTAGGGGCTGAGTGAAGGGATTTGAATACTGTAAATGGGGGATTTGAATACTGTAAACAATAAAATATATATATATATATATATATATATATATATTGCCCTGGCCAGCTTGGCTCAGTGGATAGAGCGTCAGCCTGCGGACTGAAGGGCCCCAGGTTCGATCCTGGCCAAGGGCACATGCCTGGGTTGCAGGCTCAATCCCCAGTAGGGGGTGTGCAGGAGGCAGCCAATCAGTGATTCTCTCTCATCATTGATGTTTCTATCTCTCTCTCCTCTCCCTTCCTCTCTGAAATCAATAAAGAAATATATTTAAATATATATATATATATTTAAAACAACAAGAAGATTTATTTCCTTTCTATTTCTTCAGGGCTTTCCTAGTCCCTGGCCACCCCTCCTTCCATTGTTAACTCTTTTCCATAGCCCTCCTTCTTCTGCTTTTATACCCACAGGTTATCACTGGTATTGTTCATTCTCCACAGAAAACAGGAAGGAGGAAAATAGAAAAAAAAAATATAAAAACATAAAAAGAAACCCAGCATCTTCTTTAGCTTATGGAGAAAGTAGAAAAGCTAGAAACACTCATTTATTATTTCTTCTTATCATGTAGAAAATTCATTAGTAGAATTCACAAATTAAGTTGCTACAAATACAGACAAAAACCATCTGTAGTTGTTGTTCTGTAGTTTTATGAGAGGACAATACTATGCATATTTTAATTATGAGTACTCAGTTAATAATATTGTCTATTTTCAGCAAATATAATGAACAATTGTATGACCCTTTCCAAGTAAGAATTGCTCTTGCATCCTTATTTAAAAAAAAATAGTTGCTTACAATGTGGCAAAAATTCATCAATCATTGTGAAATGAAATTTCACTTTAATTTGATACTGGGAAGCCACTAGAAGACTTCATATAATAAATAAACTAATCTGTCTCACTTTTAAACAGATAAAGTGAAAGTATAATTGTCCTGTTTATTGATGCCTAGCAAATATGTTGAAATGAAAACAACAAGCTTCCCCCACATTCAAGTTTTACTTAACATTCTTGGATTGAGCTACTTTTATTAGGCACCATTAAAAATGTGTGCTATTCAAAAAAAAAAAGAATTGGATATTTTCTTTATAAGAAGCACACAATTCAGTGGATGTAGTAATCTGATAAAATGATGTAAAAAGAAAAAATTGTGGGCATTTTAGCTTTTATCATCTAGTATCATTCTTTAGAAAATAATATCTAATCAGACTTCTTATTAATCACAATTCAGAAAGAAATATAATTCTAGGGCAGTTAAGTCATAATGCATTACATTTTTAGATGCCATTGAGGTCACGCATCCTGTTAATAAGAAATATCTCAAAGAGAAATGCCCTCTAGATTATAATTATTTCAAAGCAGATATTTGCCAATAACTGATCCTTCTCATGTTACATTTTGAGGACAATAGAAGTGTTTCAGGTCCATTCATCGCAAAGGCAACAGTCACATGGTTTGCACCATATCTTTGCACTTCCTATGTTTCCAAGACTCTTTTCATAGTCTTATGTCTATTCTTTGAAGACTTGCTATCTTTCAATAAATTTATTTTTCTTCATTAGAATCAGCTTCTGTTACAGTAATCAAAGATCCCTAATTAATGCAAGGTAATTAGGAGACCAAATATTTTGAAAAGAAAAGAAATCCCAAGAAACAAAACAGATTATTTTAGATGGATAGAGATAACCAAAGCATACTTAGAAAAGACTGTTATAAAAAGTAGATGAATCCTTGGGAATGCCAAATTCTGAGGCAACAGAAAAAAAAAGCTATCTGAAGCTCTAATGACAACCATCTGGGCATTGTTTAAGCGCCAAGACTGTTTTGTCTTCCTTTCCGTTTAGCCTGAGATATCCGATTTCAACGATATGCTGGTGGCCGGAGACTGACGAGGTCCAACCGTGTTAAAAAAATACATTTATAGGGTGTAATACAATACAACTCTTGATTCCTGAAGATGTATATAAAGTGGAAAGAATGCTTTACACAGGCACTGGGAGACATACAAATACATCAGGTAAGGTCAAGTAGACTCAAAAAACTGTCAGTTTTATTCTTTGCTCTATATTCTCTATAAATATTTGTCAAATGTTATTAAAATGAATTTACATGTAATTATTTAATTTTAATTATAACCTGTATTAACTATCCAGTGCTATGTGTTGACCTAGCAGATGAACTTAATTCATCCTGAGTGTCAGAGTAGGCTTCTCTGAAAAGTAACATGTAATAAGAGAACGATGCATAATTTGTAGTTAATGAAGAGAGAGTATGTTGGGCAAAGAGGTGGAGTCAAGGCCTGCAGCTGTGAGAAATAGAAAGACAAGGACTATTGAGGGGGAATTTTGCTGAGGCTGGAGTGGTGCTATGCTGGTAAGAATTTATAACTGTCTACCTGTGAAAAACAGTCTTAAATCCTATATAGTATATGCTAATTTTGCAGGACATCATTATAAAATATGATGTCCTGCTAAATTAGCAGGGTACAGATACAATAGAGAAGGAGCTCAGTACTTCCATATTTTTAATCATTCTGTGACTCAACTACATGGCAAGAGCCATCCGAAATATGTGTAATCACTACATCTGTCACATATATATGAGGTTTCATGTCATCACCGAGACTTATTGAAACAGAATTTTTGGACTGGAACACGCAGGATGGTTCCCCAGATTCTTTGTCCATTGGAGTCGAAGAATGAATCCATGGACAGAAGGTGGTATAACAAAGGTGGAAATTATTGAGGAACAAGTACAGATTCCCATGTGGGAAAAGGGAAAGAATTTCACAGCATAGACTCCCACGTGGGGAGGGGGAAAGGGTCCCACTGAGTTCCCTTTTCCATGGTTTATAAAGGCTGCAGATCTTTGTGCCTTGACATCCCCTCTGATTGGTCACTATTCCCTTGGACTGGTTACTATGGTAACTCCTGAGCTCAAAGGTTGAACCTCACATGACATGTGAGGTTCCACCTCCCACCCCTCCTTCCTTCCTTATTGTTTTCCTATTCCCCTTGGCTTTCTTCTTCTCCTTCTAGATGAGGGGTTTCCTTCCCTTTACTTTGTAAATATAGACCTTCTGCTGTTCCCAGCTCCCTCATTCTATGGAAATGTTACCTGTTGCAGCTTTTCAGCTCCCCTATTCTATGGAAATATGCCTTTTCTTCTTTCATGGTCCCCTTAATTTCTAAAATTTCCTAAACCTGTCTTTTTTACCCCTAAAATTCCTGTTTCATTACCACTACTTAAACAGTATTACAAGTAATATTTCTCAAAGGTGGACAATCAAAATTATTTAGGTGTGCTTAAGCCTCCATTTGCCATTCCCTTCACATACAATTCCATGAAAATCACTGTTTTAGAGGAAAATACTTTAAGGAATCAAAGAATTTACTCATATAGTTAAGAGTTGGACAATTGAAGAAGGAAAAGCAAGAAAAAGAACACAAAAGACCCCACAGAATGCACTGCCACTAGTAATAAATGCCTTATTTCTAAAAAGGACCTCTACGCCCTAACCGGTTTGGCTCAGTGGATAGAGCGTTGGCCTGCGGACTCAAGGATCCCAGGTTCGATTCCGGTCAAGGGCATGTACCTTGGTTGTGGGCACATCCCCTGTAGGGGTGTGCAGGAGGCAGTTCATCGATGTTTCTAACTCTCTATCCCTCTCCCTTTCCTCTCTGTAAAAAAATCAATAAAATATATTTAAAAAAATAAAATAATAAAAAGGACCTCTAGAATAAATACTATATCCATTTTATAAATAAAAATAGTTTTTTAAGGATGCAGTTTTAATAACAAAAGAAAAAGATGAACACATTCACATTGTAAAATATTAAACAATACAAAATATAATTCTAAAAGCCTCAAGTCATTATCTCAATGGCTTTATTTTCCACCTCCCTCCTTCAAAATAAACAAGTACTTTCAGGATGTGGGCTGTGATCCATATCCATATCATGTTAGTAATAAGAACTCACATGCTCACTTCTAAGGAACTGTTCTAGCTAGAGCTTACCTAGCTCAAGAATTCTTAAACACCAAAACAACTCTATCAGTAAATAAAAGTGCCAATGCACCAGAACCCTTGTCTCTTGAAACACCAGTACATCATGCAGTCATCACTTGAAAGCATGGGAAAAATAAGTGTGTATTGTGTTTCTGTGTGGAGTTTTACTAGACAAACACGCTATGTAGAAATACCTATTTAGTAGGTAGGGGCTTGTGATTGGGTGTCGATTCTCATCTAATGAACTACATCTAATGATTTAGTTCATTATGGACCAGGATACATCCCTATTCTCTATCTCAGTGATGGTGAACCTTTTGAGCTCGGCGTGTCAGCATTTTGAAAAACCCTAACTTAACTCTGGTGCCAGGTCACATATAGAAATTTTTTGATATTTGCAACCATAGTAAAACAAAGACTTATATTTTTGATATTTATATATTTAAATGCCATTTAACAAAGAAAAATCAACCAAAAAAATGAGTTCACGTGTCACCTCTGACATGCATGTCATAGGTTCGCCATCACTGCTCTATCTGAAGACATAAGGACACAGCCCAGCCCTCATGGCTCAGTGGTTGAGCATCGACTATGAACGGGAGGTCAAGGTTCAATTCTTGGTCAGGACACATGCCCAGGTTTCAGGCTCCATCCAGTGTGGGATGTACAGGAGGCAGCAGATCAATGATTCTCTATCATCATTGATGTTTCTATATCTCTCTCCCTCTCTTTTCCCTCTGAAATCAATAAAAATATATTTTAAAAAAAGAAATAAGGACACTGTGTCTATCTGAAGTTACAGAATATGAAATTTTCAACTAGAAAATATTTACATGTACAGAGTTCTTTGTCTCTTTAACATATCCCAAATTGGTAATATACTGTGAATTAAAGAGTAAATTTGTAAATATATATTCCTTTTTGAGAATGCATGAAAGAATAAGAATAATTTTTAAACTTCCTTTCCATTATCAGTACACTTGAAGGTATCCAGAGATAATCCTTCTAAACTACAAAGTAATAACTTAGCCAATAGGTTTCAACCTTCCTACCCAACACTTGCATTTTCTACCCCATCTAGTAGTACCTTCAGTTTCTCCTATCCACTCATGTATAGACATATAAAATAAATGAGATTAAATATATAATTTGTTCATAAAATATATATTTATGTAATAGTCCTATCACTAAATATTATATTATGGAAGAAACATTTTAAATCAATAAACAGTAATCAGAACAAAACTCTCAACTGAAAACTAACAGTCTCTGGAATATATTCAATAGTCATATTGACTTTCTAAACTACTGTTCTTAACGGATTATTATTTTTATCATCCATGGCTAAAATGTAAAATAAGGGAAAAACACTTTAAATATATTAACTTCTGTTATTGGAAGTTCTCTTTTCAAGATTATTCATAATTACGAATGGTTTTAAGACATTTTACTTATGGACACTTGATTTGGGCATACTATATAGATTTTAAAAATTGTATCATATAGTGCTAAAAGGGTTCTGTCTACAAGTTAAATTAGATGATATTTTTTTTAACTTTTAAATATGGCCTTCTTTTATAATGTGCATATAGGAGAAAAGTCATGGTAATTATAAAAAATAAGTTGCTCAGAAGAAGCACATCACCTACATATAGAGAAAACTACTCTTGACCCCTCCTCTGCCTCTGAGAATCTCACTGTCTCCTAACTACTTCAATATATCTCTGCCTACCCATACAAGCACACACACACATGCACATGCAGGCACATGAATTCTCTTGCTCTTTTTCTCAAATTTTCTCTCTCCCCATATCCATTTTTTTCACTTAGATTAGATTTGAACAGTTTTTATGACACAAATATAGATATGAATTATAAGTAAAATGCATTATATATGTTAAATAATATAGTATAGATTTTGATGTATCTATAGGGGTTAAATAATATAAGGCATACATGCCTTATATTATTTACTCTTTTAGGCAAAAACTAGAAACAGAAAAACACATATAACATAGTTAAAATATGCAATTTGTATTTCAGCAGAGTAAAATAAAATATATCCTTTCCCATTTTATTGTTATAACCTAATTTTAACTCACATAGTTTTCACTGCCTATATTGAAAAACTACTTTCCTAGTTTGTGAAAAAAAAATTCTTCAGAAAATTAAGAACAAAAGACCTTGAATTCAATCTTCAATTGTGAAGTATACTACTTTTTTCTCATAATAAATTACTGTGTCCTAACTTGATTGGTTGCTTCAAATTATTTTGGTCATAAAGGAAATTGAATGAAAAACTGCATCAATCAATGCAAATGCTTTAGGACCAAAAAATAAGAGTAATGTGTAATGCTATCAGATGATTCAGATGATTCTGAAAACATGGATTCTAATTTTAAAGAAATATAACTGTGCAAATATAACTATCTATATAAAACTACATATAAATACATAACCTACTTTGCTATTTTTTTAAAACTAAGCCTTTACTTTATTTATGGATTAGAGAATATAGTAGTCTCCCCTTATCTGCTGAGGACAGCTCCAAAACCCAGTGGGTACCTTAAATCTCAGATTTATATATACCACACCTTATACATATGGTGTCCCAAAAAATGTATGCACACACTTTGAATAATTATAAAGTCAGTGTTGATGAAAATACATTTCATTTTCAAAATTGAGCTGTTAGCTCTTAAAGTGTGTATATATTTTTTGGGACACACTTTATTATGTTTTTTCCCCCTATACATACATACTCTAGGATAAACTTTAATTTAAAATCAGACACAGTAAGAAAGTATCATCAATAACTAATAACAGAACTATAATAAGATACTGTAATGAGAGTTATGTGAATGTGGTCTCTCTAAATATCCTTTTGCACTGTACTCACCCTTCTTGTGATGCATTAGTAGAACCAATTCATAAACGAGATGGCTGTCACCCCCACTTCCTCATTATGTTGCCAGAACAAAGGCAGGTCATGTATGTCTTTGTTTCTGAGAGGGTCAGGGCTCTTTGCTCTGTACGCTATGCCTGGCTTTCTCATATGCCCTGCAGCGTTGCCACAAGGTACCAGAGTTAATGTGCCCTTCCCTGTCTCCTGCCCTGGCACCTCCTTTAAACTTCTATGAATGTAGGTTTCATTGAGCAGCTTCTTCCGGAAGAGCCTGGTTTCACTGCGATTGAAAGCTGGCTTTGGATGGTATAACCTTTCTCCTTAATCAACTTCAGCTCTGCTGGGAAGGTGGCAGCAGCGGCCTCCCTGGCAGACACAGCTTCTCCAGTATCGTTCATATTTTTCCGTCCAAACCTGTTCTTGTAAGAGTCCCTTACTTGCAGTAAATAGCCTGGTGTCACCGTTTCAGGGGATCCCTGGCTGAAGTTGACTTCTAGGCTCAGTGCTTCTGGAGCAACACGTTGCCGTCCATCACAACCCATTTTCTGTGTGTGTCTTCCACCCACAAATCTAGGGCCCTTTCCATCTTAACTAAGCACTTATCACACACTGTGGCCATAACTTTAGCAGTTTGAGGTGAGAATTTATTTTTCCTTCTTTATAATGTCACGGATAGAAGATTCCTGGGCATATTTTTTTTTTCTTCGCTCATTAAGTAGACGACTTTCACCTTTTCACTTGAAGGAGGCACTTTAAGGCTCCTCCCTGGCTTATGGGAGGTGCCAGCATCCCCGCTCTTGTGCTTTGGAGCCATTACTAAATAAAAAAGAATTACTGAGCATGAGCACCATAAATACTTCGGTGGATCTGACGACCAAGAAACTACTCTGCGACTGATGGCTGGTGGAGCTGGAGCCTTTATGCAGGGAGCGCCTACCGCATGGCGATGCTGGACAAAGAGATGATTCACGTATGATGATGAAGATGATCCACATCTGCTGTGGGACTGAGCAGGACTC
>NW_005871049.1:32991002-33034356 GCF_000147115.1 Myotis lucifugus | reverse complement strand
AGCTGCCCTGGCTCCGTGGCTCAGTTTGCTGAAGCCTCATCCCCTACAGTACACCAAAAGGCTGCGGGTTCAATTCCCTGTCAGGCCACCTTCCTGGGTTGCAGGATTTAATCCAGGGATTCATCGCAGTCAAGGCATTTATGGGAAGAAAGAAACCAATCTATCTTTCTCTCTCACATCTATGTCTTTCTGTCTCTGTCTCTCTTTAAAATCAATAAAAAAACATAAAAACATATCCTCTGGTGAGGATTTTTTTAAAAAGCAACTTAAACTTCTTTCTCACATCTTAAAATAATATAATTTGAGATCTAAAAATAATGTTTGGAATTGCCTTGCCATTCTTTTATTTTTTAATAATTTCAAGCTAATCATAGTCCCTTTTTTTTTACAGAATATAACAAAATTAGTCACGTTTATTTAAAAAAACATTGTGTGCAAAATTAAATTTCATGATTGAATACAGATAAAAGGAATGTGCATATTTTACATTGAAACCCACATACAAAGTTAGTTGCTTGCAAAACGGAGGACTTGCTGCTGCAGATTTTAAATGGTTGCCACCTGAAAGCAAAACCATAAAAGTTAGGTGTCTGTAAAGGGAATTTAAGAAAATCAAATATAGACCTTAAGTAATACCAACAACATTAGGAGCCCATAACCTATTTTATTTAACAAATGTTAAAAAATGCTATGTGTCTTTCATTTCCAAAACGTTAGTATGCAGCCGTTCTTATAAATGTTGGGGAGAGAAAAAAGTGATGAGACAGGAAGTGGAAACAGCAGGCTGGGCAACCCGCTCCGCTGTGCTGAGATGTCAAATATTTCCCTTCACATCCTCTAGATTAAGTGACTCTTTCATCTATGACTAATTTTTAAAGTCTACGCATTACTCTGATCCCTGCACACAATAGCTTGCCTTAGAAAAGAAGGGAATGTTCTCCCATCTGAACATGAAGAAGAGACACAGCTGTGTTAGAGACCACAGGCAAACATAGTCTTCTTAATGAGAATTAACCAGTTTATTCATTTTTAATTATTCTTTTTTAAAAAAAAACACATACATAATATCATTTTCTTATTGGTATTTTCATTAGCATCCAGCCACTGAAAACTGTATTAACTAATTAGTACAGTCATACCATAAATTATCGCTATAATAGAAAAAATTAAAATACAATTTATAAAGTATTATAGTCATGGTACGTAATTGTTATCATAACGATGATAGAGTCTTCAAGACAGTTACTTATGCAAATTTGTTGCAGAGAAGGGAGAGATATACTATTTATATATCTGTAAAAGTTACAACCCAAAAGGGTTAAAATTAAGAAAGCTGTGGTCTCTAAAGAAATTTTTTTAAAAAAAGCTGATTTACACTGGGAGATCCACCAGGAGACCCCAGGTGATGCACAAAGCACCCTACGGGCTGGATAGGCCTGGCATTTGCCTCAAATCTAACATCTCCAACAGGAAGACAGGACACCAGCCCCTGCTCATACTGGACCAAACCACAGGGTTACAACAGGCACAGAGAGGACCAGGACGCGGGACTCACAGGGAAATGCTCACCTGCACTGCCCGGGGACCTCGGTCTCCAAGCCATATGTGGTTGTGTTTTCCTAACCAAGGCTTTGCATTTCCAGTATTAAAGGAAGAATAATCATTGAGGCACCTTAGGCTCTCAAGTGGCTCTGAGTAGCAATCGGTATTTTCATTAGCATTCAGCCACTGAAAATTGTATTAATTAATTAATAGTCAGACTATAAATTATTACTATAATAGCAGAAATTAAAATACCATTTATAAAGATGCTGATTATTATATTCATGGCACATAATTATTATCATAATGATGATAGAGTCTTCAAGATAATTGCTTATGTAAATTTGTTTCAGAGAAGGGAGAGATGTACTATTTATATGTTTGTAAATGTTACCACCCAAAAGGGTTAAAATTAAGAAAGTTGTGGTCTCTAAAGAAAAAAAAAAGGCTGAGTTATGTGGGAAATTAATTTGCCTTGATTAGTTCATCCAGTGATGTTGCCGATTAATCAAGTATTTTTTTGCCATTCTCTTTTAAAATATCTTTATTGATATTTAGAGAGAGAGGAAGGGAAAGGGAGAGAAACATCCATGTGAGAGCAAAATATAGATGTGAGAGAGTAAAACATCAATTTGGACACCCCCCCCCCCGCCCCCGCCGCCCCACAAACCCAGGCACCTGCCACAATCGGGAATTTGCACAGCAAGCAGCCTTACAGGGCACTGGACTACGCACAACCAACTGAACCACACCAGCCAGGGCTTTTTTGCCATTCTTAATTAGGAAAGTCATTTATTCTGATTGAAAGTCCCAACTCCAATCCTCCTTTGTATTTTTAGAAGGATAGCATTCCCCTCGTGGTTTGAAAATAAAAGCAAAAGATGCAAAATCTCTATTTATAGAATTCCTTCACATTAAACTACACAGAAGTTTAGATCCATGTTCTCTTCCTATTCGTCTTTCCAACTAGTTTTAGATTCATGTGTGAAATTTTTCATTTATTTCTTCTAAAGTCATTGTTAGCCAGTTTGAAATCCAACAGAGCTTACAAAAATATATTTAAATAAATATTGTATTTTATACTGAAAATTAAGAGATTTTTATTGCTGAGTTCCTTATATTAACTTTTCTACCACTGAAATTGTTATTATATTGAATGTTTAAGAATCCAATTTTAGTACATATTCATCTTTAAAAACTTTTTAGTTTTTTTCAGTGAGATGATAGAATGACACTAACTTGGTATTTATAAGCATAATCTATTATGACACTTAAATATTTTAAAATAAATTATTATATTAATGATACATAGGAATGAACACATGCAAATAAAAACCACAAACCACTCAAGGAGATAACCCCTATTGTTACAACATTGTTACCTTTAATGTTCAGCCACCCCTTTCCCTCCCAGCACCTCTCTCCTAGGGAATGTCCTGACCTAGTTCCAAATGAGCCACTCGTCCCTATCCTGTTGGGACAGGCTCTCACCACTGGACTGGCAGGCACAGGAACAGGTGCTGCCACTCTAGCCCAACAAGATCCAATATTAAAACCCAACCAACAATGCTCCGCCAGCCTATATGCAGAGACTCTAGTTGTTCTGAGTCTAATACAACAGCATGTCTCACTGTACAGATGGTGATGGATGATCAACTGGAATTGCATTTCCTGTTGGCTGAGTGGGGTGGAATCTGTTCTGTACAGGCACCTCTTGCTGCATGTACATCACTCTGGGCACGTACAGGCCACCCTCCAGAAGATCTTGCAAGATATACAGGTCATGCATAATATAACTAAAATATTTCAGTAAGTTCCCATTTTCCCCAAGGATTCTGATTTGTTATCATGTCTCTTGCCACCCACCTGGGGACAGTGGCGAAGAACTGGATTCCAAACAGTAGCGAGTCTATTCATCATAGTCTTCATCATTGTTGCCTTGGTTCAACGTGCTCTCCCATGGCTTCAGAAACACCACAATATCCTGTAATGTATTTGTAACACAAATGATTGCTCTTCCTGATGTCAAAGCATCAAAGGGTAGCTTGTTGAGAGTTCAGCTTAAGCTACTCCATGGTATTGCATCTGTTTTGTTTGACCAAGTGGCCTGCAGGGACCTTAAACTGACATTAGCCTCCACATGTGAGCCCAGCAGAGGCAAAGGAGATATAAATTCCTGATATGACTTCTCCAACAGCCCTTGTGATCAACAGCCCCTCCCCCACTCCCTGCCTCCCGGTGCTGTCCCCTTTGTGCCCCTTACATCAGATCCCTGTGGTGCTTCCCCAAACCCCACTCTTCTGGTTTGAATTGGCCAATTTGGCCTTAGTCCAGGAACCCCAAAGAACTCCAGCCCCAGACCCATAATGTGCCCCACTATCCTGCCTCTCTCTGTTTTCACTCTGCCTTGATTTCCCCTTGAGGCCTCTGCAGGTACGCCACGTACTTGTTCCAGGACCTGTGAATAACAAACTTCTCTATTTCAGTTCCTCTTATGATCTGTTGTTGAACCATCCCGCACCTTGCACGCCACTTAGTAAGAATTAATCTAACAAATTAATAACAGGAGGCTTGCACTTACATCATTTGTCTCTATTTCCAGTGGCATTTATTCACCACCATAGCACTTTGTTTCTCATAACTATGTTTAAATTTCATAGAGAGGTTTTCATTTCTTATATTAGAATGGTACTTATTCTGATTTCTTTTATTTAGTCTATCATAAGCCCAGGCTATTTAAAAGAAAGATAATTGTCCTTTGTAAAATGTAGAGGCAGAGTTGATCCAGAGGAAAAAAAAAAGCAAAGCCTTCAAATTTGTCAAAGATATTTTTTAAAGTCCAAACTGTCAAGATATTTGTGATAACCCATCTGTTTTGTTCAGACATCCTGAAGATCAATACTTATTTCAGGTTCTGGTGATCATGGGGTTATCAGCATTAATCACTAAGATGGTCACCAGCAACAAGTAAAACACATGGGAGCTATTCCATTTTACCTGTGATTTAAAGCAAATTTAGATGTGTATCAATCATGGTGTCCATGTCCATTAGAAGAAGCATGTCATATTTTAATAATATCTAGTATAGTTTTAAAATTTTTTACTATGGAATGTTTAAATTAACATTGGTTAATAACCCAGAGGCAACTATGATAGTAATTAAAATAAAATAATTTGCCCAAAGTCAGAAAAAAGCCAGATAGAAAGAGAAATAAAAATCACGATACATTAGTAAAAAGAAATCTGAGGATCTTACATGCTAATTATCAAAATGCAAAATGCTGCTATCTGCCAGAAACATGTACAGGGGAGGAAGAGAGAGAGAGAGAGAGAGAGAGAGAGAGAGAGAGAGAGAGAGAGAGAGAGAGAGAGAGAGAAACCCTGTGGTGAAATCACATTCATTTATACATTATTTGGACAACTTTTATTTTAGGTGCTAAAATATTCTAAACATTTTTCCTTCTTATACACATAAGATGGATGGCATCCATAAAGCATCTGGGGCACATATCCCTGGATATCTCTAGCTTATGCAAAATTCTTGAGTTTTCATATGTTCCTCAAAATAACATAGAATCGAAGTGGAGAAAAGGCAATATTTTTCCCAATAAAGTTAGTATATAATTGATTGTAATAAAAATGCTTATAATTTTGCCATAGTCAAAATGAGATTCCACTAAATAAATTTGAGTAATGTAATTTTGTAGTTTAAATGGTCTGAATGCAATCCTTATGTCAGAGTTTCTAATTTTTATCTCCATACTTTCTATGCTTATTTTTTTAGATGTATGCTAGAGTAGGAAAAATGAGTTAGCGTGGATTAGGTTGTCAATCATAGTAGATATAAAACGAGAGTGGAAAAGACATTGGAATGTTGAAAATTATTCTACAAGATATTTGAAACAGAAAGAGCAGACCGCATCAACACAGACTACAACTCTGTGACAAGTATAGTCCCAGGAGAACACTTCATCTTTATTACTAAATATTGTGGAGAAGATTCTGTAGGTGTTGTATTGGAGGAAGATAAAGGCAGCCCATTTGAATACAAGAAAGCAACTGAAATGACTGTGAGAACATACTTTTCATTTAAAGTGATATCAAACTATTCAATACCTTTACAACTGCAGTATATTTATAACATATTTCTTATTTAGCTCTTTAAAGTGTGAAGATGCAGTTGACAAGAGTTTACATTTTACCACTTTTTAATTGCTGTTATTTGTTCTTATTTTAACACCCTTTCTCTTGCTGGGTTATTTCTACACAATTTGTAAAATCCCCCCCCCCACCCACACACAGAAAAACGTTATTCTTATTTTCCTTGTCTCCAGATGATATAGACTTTTGTGACTCATATCTGCAAATATAATGACCAAAATAGGGAGAAGAGTTAAAAGAACGTAGGTGTAAGTTTTTCTATTTCTCACAAACAAGTTGCTGAGAATCTGGCATGTGTTTTCCCACATTGCAAAATGTAATTTTTTTTTTTAAAAAAAAGTTAAAAACAGCAAGGATATCACACCATATGTTTATACTTGTTAATAAACTCCTCTTGTTGCCAAAGAAGTGCTCTTTGAAGTTCTGGAGGCAATAATAACATCAAATTACAACTTAGTGTTTGTATTTAACATAGCCTGAATAAAAGAAGTTAAAGCTCTTGGCTTTGAACATAGTATACTCAGAAAGAAAATGAATGAATCTCTTATTATCTTCAAAATACTTTTCTTACCTCAAATTAAAAGTCTCATTTTCTGGCTGATTTAAGAAGAGCAAGTGCTCATGAAGTTCTAACCTCTATGGGCCACCTGAGGTAGCAAATGTCTACCTACCAGGACAGATGTGACTGGCACTGCTTAGGGTGACAATTCACTCTTCAGAGTGAGGCTGAGGTAGAGGAGAGAAAGTGTTACGTCTGTTTTCTTGTTCTCTTCAACTCAATGCACCATACACAGCACATACACACACACACACACACACACACACATCATAAAAAAGACATACTTATTGAATGAATGAACAAATTAATCAATGAATGGATGAAGAAATAAGACTTACTTTCTCTTCCTCATTATATATAGAGTTGACCTGTGAACAATAAGAGAAGTAGGGGCAATGACCCCAGCCCAGTCCAAAACCCACATATAACTTTTGACTTATCCTAAACTTAATTACAATCGGCCCTTCTCATCCAGGTGTTCAACCAACTGCTCAGTGGGAGAGGGAAAAGTCTAAGGTGCTGAGGATGAAGGGGAGAACTCAACACTCAAACAATTCCATCTACACTTTAATCCACTCTCTCAATTTTCAGTCTCATGCTCTACTGCCCTCAATTTCCATGGTATGTGTTCAACACAAGCATATCAGGAAATTGTGGGAAACTTGGTTAGTTTCTAATTGGCATTCCCCTCACAGGCACCATAAGTTTCTTTTCTTCCACTGTTGTGCTAAATAAACTAAAACTCCCCCTTTGATTTTACATATTTGAACTAACTATTAGGGGAATGCAAAAAAAACTATAATAAAATAGCACCTCATACCTGTTAGAATGGCTATTATCAACAAGACAAGTAATAATAAGTGTTGGAGAGATTGTGGAGAAAAAGGAACCCTCATATAATGCTGGTGGGAAAGTAAATTGGTACAATTTACACTATGGAAAACAGAATGAGGTTCCTGAAAATATTAATAGAGTTACCATATGACTCAACAGCCCCTCTACTGGCTATCTACCCCCCTCCCAATTAAAAACATTTATTTATAAAGATTTATGTATTCTTCTCTTCATTATAGCATTATGCACAGTGATGAAGACATGAAAACAACCAGAGTGTCCTTTGAGAGAGGATTGACTAAAGAAGATGTGGTACATATATACAATGGAATGCTAATCAGCCATAAAAGAAGATCAGATACTGCCATTTGCAACAACATGACTAGTTCTTCAGAATATAATGCTAAGAGAAATAAGTCAGACAGAAAAAGTCAACAACCATATGATTTCACTCATAGGTGGGATATAAAACTGAAAGCAAAAAATAAACAAAAATACAAACAAACTAATAAAAACTCATAGACTCAGAAAACAGTGCGGTGGTTACCAGACCAAAAGGGCAGTGGGGGAGGGGGATAGTTATATGGTGATGAAATGAGACTTGACTTTCAAAGGAAAGTATATTCACAATGCAATATACAGATAATGTACTCTAGAATTGAACACTTGAAACCTATATAATTTTATTAACCAATGTCACCCCAATAATTTAATAAAATTTAAAACCTAAAGGGTATATAGCATTCAAATTTTTCATATGAAAGGTCCTACACATTCCATGCGTGGATGTATCCCTTGTGGGTATGAGCAAGTAGAAATATGTGATGTTTTCTGTTTACTTGTACATAAGGTGATTCCAAAAATGTAATGAGAAACTCGCCACCTCAGCAAAGTACTTGAGTGACACTAATGAGCTTCTAAAGTGGGCATATCACCAGAGAACAAGTAAACTCTATCGTAAGCCAATTTAATCTTTAATGCTTCGCTACTCATTACACACTTCTCCCAACATTTAAAATCATTCTATTTTATCATGTGCTCTTAGTTCTTTCTAAACTGTAGGGAAACGATGATCATACATGATAGTACTTTGCACAGTTTAAACAGCTCTCCATGCCTCAGGATTCTGGCTTCTGTTTCCTGTGCCAATATTCCCCAAATGTAAAAGTCAAATTAAACAAATGACAAATAGGAGAAAAAATGACACATGCTGATAAATCTATAGATGAAATATTGTATAGAAATCAATTATGCGTATGAAAGATAGTGAGTGGAAACAAGCATAACACAGTTGTTGTTGATTATAGCAAATTGATTAACATAAATAAAGGATTTTCATTTTTTCTTTAAAATTTTTTATATATATTTCCAAGAATCTTCATGTCTTACAATAAAAATGACTTTTAAAAAGGGAAAAAAGACTAGTAGGATAAATACAAAATAATTACCTCTAGGAGGTGGTTGAGTTACTAAAGCATGCCATTTCAAATATACTATAACTTTATTGATTTGGTTGTTTATTTATTATTGTGGTAAGAGCTCAGCATGACATCGATCCTCTTTTTTAAAAAAAATATATTTTTATTGGTATCAGAGAGGAAGGGAGAGAGACAGAAACATCAATGCTGAGAGAGAATCATTGACCAGCTGTCTCCTGCAAGCTCCCTACTGAGGATCGAGCCTGCAACCCAGGCATGTGCCCTTGGCCGGACTCGAACCTGGGACCCTTCAATCCTCAGGCTGACACTCTATCCACTGAGCCAAACCAGCTAGGGTGACATCTAGCCTCTTAACAAAATATTAAGAGCATGCTACAGTATTGTAACTATAGGCAGAAAGTTGTACTTATTTATTTTGCATAACTGATATTTTATACGTGCTTAACAACTTCCCCCTCCCAGTCCCTGGAAACCACCATTCTAATCTCTGTGTCTACATGTTCTACTCTTTTTTTTTTAAATATGTTTTATTGATTTTTTACAGAGAGGAAGGGAGAGAGATAGAGAGTTAGAAACACCAATGAGAGAGAAACATTGATCAGCTGCCTCCTGCACATCTCCCACTGGGGATGTGCCCGCAACCCAGGTACATGCCCCTGACCGGAATCGAACCTGGGACCCTTCAGTCCGCAGGCCGACGCTCTATCCACTGAGCCAAACTGGTTTCGGCTACATGTTCTACTCTTGTAGATACCTCATATAATTGGAATCATGAAGTATTTACCCTTCTGTGGCTGGCTTACTTCACCTAGCATAATATCCTCTAGATTGATTCATGTTGTCACATAAGGAAGGATACCCTTTACTTTATTATTTTTTAAAAATAATTCTTTATTATTGAAAGCATTACATATGTCTCCTTTATTAAGACTAAATGATATTCTATTGCATGTATATACACATTTTATCTGTTGATGGACATTTAGGTTGTTTCCAAATATTGGTTACTGTTCATAATGCTACAATGAACATAAATGTGCCATATATCTGTTTGAGATCCTTGTTTGGGATTCTGAATCATATGGTAATCTTATTTTTAATGTGTTGTGGAATTACTGTCCTGCTTTACCACCAACAATGTACAAGGGTTCCAATTTTCTAAATCATTGCCAATATCTACTTTAAAAAAATAATAGCCATCCTAACAGGTGTAAGTGACATCTCATTGTGGTTTTGAATTGCATTTCCCATATAATTAGCAGTATTAAAAACATACTTTAAGCCATTTGTATATTCTCAGGAGAAATGTCTACTTAAGTCCTTTGCCCATTTTAAATTAGGTTATTTGTTTACTTGTTATTGATTTTAGGACTTCCTAATATATTTTGGATATTAATCCCTTATGAAATATATAGTTTGTAAATATTTTCTCCCATTCTGTAAGCTGTCTTTAAATTGTTTCCTTGGCTGTGCGGAAGCTTTTTAGTTTGATGTAGTTCCACACGTCTAGTTTTGCTTTGCTTTTCTTTTTTTTTAAAAAATATATTTTTATTGATTTTTTTTTTTTTTTTTACAGAGAGTAAGGGAGAGGGATAGAGAGTTAGAAACATGGATGAGAGAGAAACATCGATCAGCTGCCTCCTGCACACCCCCTACTGGAGATGTGCCTACAACCAAGGTACATGCCCTTGACCGGAATCGAACCTGGGACCCTTCAGTCTGCAGGCCGGCGCTCTATCCACTGAGCCAAACCGGTTAGGGCTAGTTTTGCTTTTCTTGCTTGTGCTTTTCCTGTTGTATACAATAAATAATTGCCAAACCCAATTTCATGAAGTTTTACCTATTTGTTTTTGTTTAGGGAGTTTTATAATTCCAAATCTTTCACTAATTTGGGGTGGTTTATGTGTATGGTATAAGGTAAGAGACATGTTTTGTTCCTTGAATGTGGACATTGATTTCCAGGACCATTTGCTGAAGAGACTGTTCTTCCCCCATTGTGAATTCTTAGCATCCTTCTTGAAGATCAGCTGACCGTATATGAATGGGTTTATTTTTCAGTTCTCCATTCTGTTCTGTAATGTACATATGTCTGTTTTGATGCCAGTACCCTATTGTTTTAATTACTACAGCTTTGTAGTGTATTTTGAAATCAGGAAATGTGATACCTCCAGCTTGATTCTTTTTCAAGATTTCTTTAACTATTCGGGGTCTTTTGTGATTCCATACAAATTTTAGGATTGCTTTCTGTACTTCTGTAAAAAATGCTATTGAGATGTTGACCCCAATCTGCTCCTCCTGAATCAGGGCCAGCTTGCAGGAGAGGCTGATGCAGTTAAAATTAAATTTCTCTCTTTACATGTCTCAGTGCCACTAATCTCAATTTTCTTATACTCTGATGTACGGTAAATTCTTAACTGGTTTCTCAATTTCACAGATAGGTATTTTGTTATTGTCATTATTAAATCTGTGTTTCGGGGGGAGGGGAAATGAGAGCTAAAACTTCATTCTGCTATCTTGCTGACATTATGCATTGCTCATGTAATTAATTTTTAAATAAAAAATGTCATAGATTTTGTAAAGAAAATTTAAAATTTATCCTTCACTTGTCTGATTTAAACATTTTTATTTGAGTATTTTTTCATGAATCTCACACATTTGGTACATCTTAATATTTTGAGGCTAGGTTAATCATCCTATCCATAAAAGAGAATTTATTTCTACTTTCAAAGAAGTCTTCCTATGAATACTGAATAATCTATTAATTAAATGAATTTAATTCTCTGAGGTCTGGAGTAAAGCCATAGATGAAAGAGATGATTATATTAATCTTATGTTTGAAAAGATTCCAAAGACAAACCATGAATATAAAATGTTAATCTCTATGCAAACTATTCTTAATAGAGTGGTGTAAGGACATGAATAGATTAATTTAAAAGATTAGATTATTTCTTTTAAAAAAACATGTACTTCAAAATATTTTATGAATATGCTGACATATTTGATGAATCGAGTCATCAAATTTCAGAACTTCTAAAGTCAGCCTCATATGTATGAGGACTTTAGTTTCACATTCCTTTGTTTACCCATCTCCTTGAATCCCCCTGAACCACTGCCTCCAGAAGTTCAGTCATATATCAAGGTGGGATTGCTCCAATCCATTTAATCTATTAATACAATTAATCTCCAATCCATGAATTTCATGTTCAATCTTAAGTTCCTATGCTTCTTTCTTGAATCACGATTCCTGTCTTAAGGACATCTCATTGACGCCTCTATCTGTCCTTATTCTGTCATATCCTGCCATATACATTTCAATTCCTAATCATATAAATATCATGGGCCATAACATCAAGTTAACTTTTGCCCAAACCTTGAAAACTCAAGTTCAACCAGATCTGGACAATCTTCTCAATGTCTACATCTTAGTTGCTGAGCCAAGTGAAGAAAATGACTCAAAAGAGTAGAGTGATTAACCCTTAATTATTAGTCCCTAATGTTCACAGGTCTTGATGCTCAGCCTTGAAACTTACTGTTTCTTAATGCAAACCAGTAGCCACATCTGGAAGTTACTACTTCAAAGCTTTTTTACTTACCTCATGACTGAGCCTTACGCTTTACGTTTGTGCTTCAGTCTTACATGATCCAGAAACAATGAACACCATCAAACCAAAATATATTTTTATCGATTTCAGAGATAGAGGAAGAAGAAGGAGAGGGATAGAGAGATAGAAACATCAATGATGAGAGAGAATCACTGATCGGCTGCCTCCTGCAGCTGGGGATCAAGCCCACAACTCGGGCATGTGCCCCCATGGGGAATCGAATGGTGACCTCCTGGTTCATAGGCTCAACCTCTGAGCCATGCCAGCTGGTCCAAAACTAATTTTTAATCAGCAAAATCTCCTATATGTACACTCATCCCTTTCTCTGTCCCTTCTTTTTAAGTAGAAGAATGTTACCTGTCAATGACCAGCCCTCTTACTTGTGCTCTTTATACTCTGGATAGAACTCTCTCTCACCTTCTCCAAAACTTACTCCCAAACCATGAACCTCATCTTGTTTTCTAGCTCTTCAGCCTCAACATTTGAATATTCTAAATTTTATTTTTTTCTTACAACTATGCTCCTCTCCCAGAAGTCCCACAGCTGCCCTGAGCTACAAGTCTTCCTCCTGCTTTATTCCTTTCTCTCTCCACTCGTCAGCATAAAACACCTTAAAAAACAAACACACAAACAAAACACTGAACTACACTTGTGTTGATTAGTCACCTCTAAATCTATCGATCTTCTAAATCTACTTCAAAAAAGGATTCTGCTCCCAAGGGTTTTGGGTTTGATTTTAGGTCAGGGCACATACCTAGGCTGTTGGTTCTATCCACAGTCGGGGCAAGTATGAGAGGCAACCCACCTGATGTTTCTCTCTCTCTCTCTCTCTCTCTCTCTCTCTCTCTCTCTCCCCCCCACCCTTCCTCTCTCTCTAAAATCAATAAAAACATATCTTTGGGTGAGGATTTAAAAGAAAAAATAAAGTTAGCCTTTTTTTTATAAATGACAATTGAAAAATATTTTAAGCATTAGAGTGACAAGATCAAGTTTATTCACTACAGTATGGAATATGGGCAAAACATGGGGCAAAACATGGTCAGATGAGGAACAGTTAATAGGTGAACACTATAGTGTAGGATAAGATAATGGGAAGTTAGGAGAGAATGGCTGAATTTGAGATCTACTTGGAAAAGAGACTTGAAATGAGGTAAGGAGAGAGAGAGAGAGAGAGAGAGAGAGAGAGAGAGAGAGAGAGAGAGATTAATAATAATTGACAAATTTCTCACCTCAAAACTAGGTAAAGGATGTCAGGCCTATCCTAGGTAGTGTTGGGTCTCTGGAAAATAAATTTTCTGGGTATCCTGTCAATATAAACAATTTGATTTAAAAATCTAACACAAAATTCACAGGGGCATGAGAATAGATTTAGAATAATGTGTAGAGAAGAGATGCTCTTGTCTTTATTGTCTCTTCAGTGCGCAGGAAGACTGAGTAGAGTGAAGGTATCATCTCTGGTTGTTCAGCTCCAGGAGTCTTTGTGTTATGACCCAAAATGTCACAACTGGCTAATTTCATATCTCCTACTCTAGGAAATTGGCAGCAACACTGTTATTACATGTCATAACATGGCATGGCTCTTTGGAACCTGGTTTCATCGAAAACCATACCACCACTTGCCTCTAGTTCCTCCATACCGCTTATTTAATTCTTTTTTTTTTAAATATATTTCATTGATTTTTAACAGAGAGGAAGGGAGAGAGACAGAGAGTTAGAAACATCGATCAGCTGCCCCCTGCACACTCCCCACTGGGGATGTGCCCGCAACTCAGGTACATGCCCCTGACCGGAATCGAACCCGGGACCCTTCAGTCCACAGGCCGACGCTCTATCCACTGAGCCAAACCGGTTTTGGCATTTTCTAATCACATCATTACTCATGAAACTGCATCCTTTAAGTACTCATGACACTGCATCCTTCATCCTGCTGCCTGCAAATAACTTCTAGTGGCTGCCACAAAGGTTCTTAATCTGCTTCTATTATGATGGCCACAAATTGAAATTTACCCAGAGTAAATAAGACAATGTTAACAATAATTAGTGTTCTGGTCATATGAAATCTACCATTCAGAATTTAAAGCATAAACAAGAACCAACTCATCTAACTGTACCTCTGTTAAACTTTTTGGTCTGACATTATTGAAGAGCCAGGAAAACATAAAATGTTATTTCCTTTGAAAATGTTGGTAGTTAGTGCTTAGGATAGCTTTGGGAAAAAGTTAGCACACTCTCTCCTCTAATAATGTTTCAGTATGAATAGAAGGAATAGATTTTATTTTTATTTCTCTAGTCCATTCTAGCATTTATGCCATTTTGAAACCTGAGCTATGATAATATATATATATCCATGAACATGAAGCATGTAGACCACTGTTACTGGGACAGTGGAAGAGAGAGGTAGAGAAGTCAGAGTTGAGGTTGGATAGATAGGCAAGGACTTGATGATGTTGGACTTGTAGAAATATTTTTCCTAGGTATGATGCAAAATTCATATATATATATATATATATATATATATATATATATATATATATGAAATGCATTTTAGTCAACAAGAAAATATATAATTCCCTCATTCCCCTCACATATATAACTTTGAAGAATAATTTTATACAGGTTCTAGTAGTAGATAAATTGACATGTTAAGAAGTTAAAAAAATTAACAGACCTATTGGGCGAGTCCATAAATAATACCACATCACATTTAAATCTTTAATGATAAGCCACTATTCAAGCTAAGTGTAGGACATATAGAATATAAATGGAAAACATATTTGATCATAGGGATATATTATACAAAAATGCAAACAAATATTGCTCAAATGTGATGTGTGTTCTAAATGTGGTACTCCATCTTCTAAATAAGATTTTTATAGTGCAATTTTCATAACTGATGATATTTTAGAAAACACATATATAGACATTAAACTTTTCTATAAACCATTCACCACTTTTGCATTCATTTTTCTTTATCTACAGTCTTAGTTATTTATAAATAAAAATGTAAGCTCAAACCCCAGAGGAGTCTAGCTCACATATCTATCTAGCTTAGGAATATAAGAGATATTGCTCAGAATTTATTTTTAAATGAGTTCCTATGGCCTTTGATGTGATAGCAGTATATGCAGAGGTTTAGGGAGCATTTAAAAATATCCCTACATCCATATAGTCTGGAGGAAGCAACTGATTTTATGCAAGAACCTCAGAAATCTATCTATCCACCTATCTAACATCTAGCTAGCTAGTTAGCTATCTACCCATCCATATACTCTAAATATTTATTATTATTATTGAAAATAATAATAACATGCAAACCCATGGGTGGGAGGGAAGGATGCATCTAAGAATGTGGCCCTGTGCAGTGTTGATTGCCCACTTTCCTAAAGGAAATCAAATTATTCAAAATGATTGTTACCATTTAGCAGCATCTTAGTTACCACTCCAGACTGAATAGCCCTTCCTACTATGTTTTCTACAGGTATGTGGGACCACAGCTGCTCCTCGAACCAATACTCCTGAACCTGCTCGCTGTGCCAATTGTGGGAGTACTCACTCCTTGAATCCTGCTCCACTAAGCCAGCTGTTGGGCCCAAGTCCCTCTGCCAGGCACTGGACCCCCTTGGACGCCAGGCATTAGAAGATGGAGAAGACAGCCATTGCTAGTAAGGAGCCATTAGATAAAACAGTTCTTCAAAGCAAAGTCCTACACAGTAGCCACACAACGGCTGGTAACAGTACATCTTTCCTACAAAGTAGTCCCCAACATAGGAACCATGCAAAGCAGCTGCTGTACACACAGCAGCCCTCCATAAAAGCAGCCTCACATAACAGCAGCCTCTTGCTGTCTGGTCAGTGACATACTTTTATACAAGTTCAAACAAGCTCAAACAAAAGCGGCTTTATGCCAAATATTGATCTCAGTATTTGGGCTACAGAAAGGCATGCCTGCTCAGTCTATAGCTTGCTACGTCCTTGCTTTTGCACCTGCGTATAGCAAATTAGCCTTAAACACCCTGATTAGGATTGCCATGCTCAGAGTGGCCTTGAACATCCAGCATACTCTAGACAGGGTCTTCACTAGGTTGAACATATAAAGCTGCACTAAACTGTCCATGCATTAAATCAATCTAGGATTTAGCTGTGAAGGGGAGGAATAGGGAAGACTCTATAAGAAACATCCATTAGGGAAAATAATCATGTGATGAGTCCTTTGTCATGTGAATGATAGAATTTCTTGCCTTTTAATATATTTGTCACTGAAGAATAAGAACAATTTCCCAAAAGGAAAAACTCATGACATATTGAGCCAGCTCTAAAAATGTTAGATTTCACTTTACTATTCACATCTTAACATGGACTTGAAACATGGTAACGTTTTCTATATTTTCTGTTGTTTCTAAGAAAGGTATTAATGATGGTTCCTGTTGGATGTTTTCCTCACAGTTGTTTTCCATAGTACCTTATCCCATTGCTCACAGTGACTCTCAGGTTTGTTGATGGCTCTTGCTATTCATGGTTCTTCTGAATACAGCGGTTCCTATTAGTAGCTTCTCTGTGAAATACAGGGTTATAAAAATGCATCGAGTTTTGAATCATTTACTTGTAATGCTATTTTTCCATTCACTATATTAACTGAGAACCTATATTGTGTATGCAACAGTATGTATTAGCTACAGTGGTTAAAAATAATCTATATCCAAACCTTGATGGAGCTCTTACTTTAGTGAACAAAAAGAGAGAAATAATAAATGACTATTCACATAAACAATGTAACTTAAAATAGAGTAAGGGTCAGAAAGTGAGTGCCTGAGGATAGCAGTCAGTGATTCTAGATGGGATGGCATTTCAGAGAGGCCGTCTTGAAGAGGATGTAGGTAAGAATGCAGTAGACAAGCTGAACCGAAAGCCCCCAGACTTGGGGGCAGGACAAACATAGCATGAACAGGAAGCACGTAGACCACTGTGACTGGGACAGTGGAAGGGAGAGGTAGAGAGGTCAGAGTTGAGGTTGGAGAGATAGGCAAGGACTTGATCATGTTGGGGACTTGTGGAAATAATTTTTCCTAGGTATGATGCAAAATTCATTGGAAGGCTCTGCTTTAGAATGGATTTCCAAATTCATTTAGAATAGCCCTTTATCCTTAGAAGTATTCAAATTTGGCAATAGCTACTAATTCATCTATGAATGCTTTTATTTACCAAAAGTAGAGTGGCATTTATGCAAATTAAGTACAAGAAAGACCTTGATGTTCCTTATTTAGGAAACTTAGGTTTACAGAAAAAATATGAGTGTTTCACTTGAATTGCATACACTATTTTACTGATATTTTTATTGTAGCACACCTTTAAGGCATAAAAGACAATGAAAAATAAGAAAAAGAAAGTTATGTATTCATCATCACATTAATAAAATCCCTTTCAGTACCTTTCTGTGATGACTAATTAAAGTGTTTAGAATACCTCAGAGTTAATCACTAATTTGGATTTGATTCCATTTATATAAAGTTCTAGAATAGGCACTATGAAAAGAACAAAATACAAAATGCAAAATGATAGAGTAATCATTACATTAATTATGAATGAATTAAAACTTCTAATTAAAGTAAAAATTTATACTGATAAAAAACCAGGACTGACTAAAATTATATTTTGGAGACATATCTAAACATAAGATCATAAAGATGGTTAAAATCTGAGCAAAAGGGTATCATGACAAAAGTAATAAATAAAATCTGGTATGAATTTAATAATACAAGTAGGCTTTAGACAAAAAGTATAATTAGACACAAAGAGGAATATTTTACAATGATAAAGAATCAAATTAATAGCAGTTCTAGACTAAACAGTCACATAAGAAAATAGCTAGGAATGGGAAAAACACCAAAGTAAAAAAAAAAAACCCAACAGGCTTTTTCTTTAAGGATGATAAACCCTTCTCTCTAGAGAGACTTGCCAGCAGATATCCACAGGTATTTCATTACCATATTTATGATAAATCCTTGCCCAAGCTGCTTTTCAACAAGGGTATAAGATCAACATGAATTGTTTAGAGCATCTCAGATCTTCCTTCCAAGGATATAAATCAGTGATGGTGAACCTTTTGAGCTCGGTGTGTCAGCATTTTGAAAAACCCTAACTTAACTCTGGTACCGTGTCACATATAGAAATTTTTTGATATTTGCAACCATAGTAAAACAAAGACTTATATTTTTGATATTTATTTTATACATTTAAATGTCATTTAACAAAGAAAAATCAACCAAAAAAATGTATCATAGGTTCGCCATCACTGATATAAATGTTAGTTTCTTCTAAAGCAGCGGTTCTCAACCTGTGGGTCGCGACCCCTTTGGGGGTCGAACAACCCTTTCACAGGGGTCACCTAAGACCATCGGAAAACACATATATAATTACATATTGTTTTTGTGATTAATCACTATGCTTTAATTATGTTCAATTTGTAACAATGAAATTGGGGGTCACAACATGAGGAACTGTATTAAAGGGTTGCGGCATTAGGAAGGTTGAGAACCACTGCAAAGCATGTGGACATGCAAAGGAAGAAGAGTAACTACTTAGGCTTAGCATTTGATGAAATGAGGAAGAAAGGGAGGGCATGTGTTGGGTGGCAACACTTGCCTGATTTATCCCACTTTGCACATTAGTTCATTATAGAATAAAAGTAGAAGTTTCTTTCTGTTTGTATTATTGTAATACTGAAATCGATCTCTGATAATGAGTGGGGCTTTAATTCTCTTCAGCAGGAATTCCAGCCATGATGTAGGTTAGTTGTGAAATATTTGTAGGATTTACAAATTTGTTTTACATATAAATAAGAGTGAATTCAAAGTAGTCTAAAATATAAATCTTTTGTGTGTGTGTAAGCATGGTTATTAGATCACTAAGTTGTGTCCATTACCCACAACCAACATTACCTACAATGAACATCTATTGTGTCAATCACTGTTTCAAATACATGTAATTGCAGAATTTATAGTTAGTGAGAAAATTTACTTTCATTCCATCACCTATTCTGATAAAAAAATAATATGGCTGCTCCTATGAAAAGGTGCCCTAATAGTTTAACAGATTCAATTTTGTGTTATAAGGTAAAAGGAAACCGAAGAGCACAACTGAAGAAAAACAACAACCACTACAATTGTGACAGTATTCAACCTAGCTTCTCCTTGCAACTTTTCAGTTTTATCATTGCTCTGTTTCTTAATTTTATTTCACATTTTACTGAGTCTTGGGAATTTTAAAAACTTCTAGAAAGACACTGTGTCAACTTAAATTTGAGTTGATATAAAACTGTAATGACTCTGACCCTTTTATTTCACCTCTCAAAAAATAAAGCAAAACAGCAACAACAACAGAAATAGTGCAATGAAATGACAATTTACTTAGCATACATTTTTATCTCATTTAACTTTATGGCAATTTTTTAAAACCCTCTAAAGTTTATAGAGCAATTAAACTATGTTCTCAGTCAGGAGAAAAACAACAACACACAAACACATAAAAGAGCAATAAGCTAAGTAGTAATTTCCAGACACCAGGCTCATTTTTATTATTACCTATTCAAGTAGGGTATTTGTTATATAAAATAAGTAGTTCCTGCTGCAAATGAAAATTTATTTTTGTTTCTCAGGCATATTAATATTTTTGTTATAACAGAGAATCACAGTGCAACCTTATCAGATCAATCAACAAATTAAATTAATAAAAAATTTAAACGATCCCTTTTTATTGTTTCTCATTTGAATTGATGCTGAATTTGCAGCATAGACTACTGAATTAAAATCAATAAAATACACAGAGATTAACATGATCTTTTAATGATGATGTAGCATTACCTTAGAAACCTAATCAAATATTGAACGTGATGAAATTGATTTTGTTTTGGGATAGACTTGAGAAATTCTTCAAAGATTACTAAGTGGATACAAGTATTTGAAAACTGCTGCAATCAATCAAATAAACACAAAAGTATAAGCCTTATAAATACAAGCATAGACATTTATATAATACCTGGACAAATATTTTCAGTGATTTTTTTAAATCCTCACCTGAGGATATTTTTTCAGAGAGAGAGAGTGGAGAGAGAGGGAACGACAGAGAGAAATATCCATGTGAGAGAAACACATCAATTGGTTGCTTCCTGCACACCCAGGCCTGGGAGGAGTCTATAACCAAGATACATGCACTTAACTAGAATAGAACCGGGATCTTTCAGTCCACAGGACAATGCTCTATTCACCCAGCCAAACTATCTAGGGCTTCAGTAATTTTTTATAAAACATTACTTTGCCTATTTTAAAAATATTTTCCCATAGTATTTACTTGACACATTTGTTAAAAATCAATTGGCCCTATATGAGTTAATTTATTTATTGCCTATTTATTTTTAGAGTGATCTCTATATCTATTTTTATGCTAATATGCCAATGGCTTAATTGTTCATTTTTTATATTACATCTTTTATTATGCATAATTTTCTACATTTTTTTTCTTTACTGAGAAGCATTTTGATATTCCAGATCACTCATATTACCATGGAAAAGCTAGATTCAGATTGTCCATTTTTTATTTAAATTGTGATAAATTTAGGAAGAATTTGGGAGAGAACTGATACTTAAAGAATATTGGGTCTTCCAATCTAGAAAAAAAGAGAAGAGTATGTTAATACCCTTATTTGATGATTATGGCTGAGTTTCTTTGATATTACATCAAAACTGGACAAGTGGTAGTTACAAAAGTTTAGTTGAAACATGTAACTTGAAAACATATAAATTAACTTCTTATACCTTGTTACACTAAAATCCATTGATTTATTTTACACTTTTAATAGATTATTTTACTCATGTATAATTTTGTAATATAATGCCTTGGTCACTGAGAAAATGTTGGTTCACTGATAAATGCAAATTTTCCAAAGGTTGACACATTTCTTAGATTATATTTTGGCAGGCAGTCTGGCACAGAACTCTTGAACTCATATATACCATGCTGAGTGTGCAAAAATGTTCAAGGCTGTGACCTCAAGTTCTATTATGAAAGCCACTTCTCAGGAATGATTATACAAGTGGAGATAGAGAAATGAGATAATGTGTAACAGAATGTAATACATAGCATCACATCATACTCAGGGGATGTGTCACAGTAGATCCCATAACCTCAGGGTTCCTTTCTTGTGGTGGACTCACTACACCTGCTGGCTCTCTGTCCTGTGGGGTTTAGAGCACAAGAAACAAGTGCAACTATACTGTTATTCCTACCACCGCTTTTCTGCGATAAAGTCTACTATGTCTGAGCCGGTAGTCTCATATACAGTTATTGGGTAGGAAATCTCCTGCTTCTAGCTCTCCTTTGCATTATCAAACTTACTAAAATAGAGTAAAATCCAAATATTTCTGGCAATGAGGATATTCTGGCAATGGTGAAATAAATACAACCTTCTTCTAAAAGAGAGGAGTGAAGTACCTCAGGCTGATTCCTTGTTTCACTTATTTATGCATTCACCGGTTGATTCTTGTACGAGTTGTACGGGCCCTGACTGGGGATTAAGCCTGCAACCTTAGTGTATCGGTACAGCCAAGCTACCTGTTCAAGGCCCTTAATCTAGTCATTTCAAAGAGTGGTGGGATATTAGAAAGATGAAATAGTTTGTTTATGTCTGATTTGCTATAAGTATATAGATGTCAATAAAAGACTATTGCTTTCAACTCTTCCTTTTGTTTGTTCAAGTAGGCTTTTCCAAATGATGGACTTAAAAATGGCTGTATCTGGAGTGAGAGTGCCATAGTCAGTGCTTGGTAGCTTCAGGAGAGGGGCCACCTCTAGGAAATGTATGTCTATTTCCCAAACAATCATATGACCTCTGCATGACAGCAGTACAAATGCAAGGGTGACATAGTTTTAAAACTTTTAAGCAGGAAAAAATAATGGTATGATAAAGTATCCTAGAGTCTTCTACCCTTAGGGTAGCCATTTACTCCTATGGGTCTATATTCACTGTTCTAAATCTCTCATTTTCATTACAGAACTGTTAGTAAATGTATCTCTGTGTTTCTCCTAATGTCATCTAATTAAGGCACACTTCTATTAATCCAACATTGGGCTTAATTTTGATAATAATGGGTAGTCACATAATTGGTTGAATCTATGGTCAGTAAAAGGGACTTAGAGATTGAATATAAAGAGGGCTGAGAACAATGAAATATTATTCAGCCATTTTAAAAAAAGAAAATCCTTCCATCTGCAACAACATATATGCACACAGAAGACATCATGCTAAGTGAAATAAGCCAGATACAAAATGACAAATATTGCATGACTCTGCTTATCTCTGAGATCTAAAAAAAATATCTAATTTTAACAGCAGGAAGAATGGTGATTAGCAGAGGCAGCAAGTGGTGGAAAAGGGGAGATATTAATCAAAGGTACAAACTTTCGGTTACAAGATGAATAACTTCTGGAGATCAAATATATAGCATGGTGACTATAGGCAATAATAATATATTGTTTACCTGAAAGTTTCGAAGAGAATTGTCTCAAATGTTCTTAAGAGACACACACACACACACACACACACACACACACACACACAACTATGTGAGGTAATGTATATGTTAACTTGATTGTGGTAATCCATCATTTTACTATGTACACATATATCAAAACACCACACTGCGCACTTTAAGTGTATACAATTTTTGTATGTCAATCATAACCTCAATAAAGTTGGGGAAATGCTAGCTTTATCTTTCATAAAAACTTTTAAATAAAAAGGGCTGAGATATATTTTACTGAATAGTAAAGAGTAGGAAGAGAAAATGTGTGCAACTTCAAGTGTGTTTATTCTAAGATGCATAAACACAAGCTTATATTGAAAATAATTTGAAATGTCTGAGTTGATTTTTTTAAGATAAAGATACTGTGCACATTTCCATAGTTTTCAAATGCAATTTCTCAGTGTTTGTAGATATTGTAATATTTTGAGGAAAATATTTCAAATACATTTTCATCAAGATTGCGAAGTGCCAATTTTGATCACTTTCCCCACAGTTTGTGACTGAGCTCTGCAGGTTTTTTGGATCCAATCCAATTTTGTTTGTGGATCCAGTTGGCAGACCATTTGCTCTACAGATTTCTAGTGCTAATGCCCTTGAACAAAGAATGAGGCCCTTGCATAGCAGAAGCTCAGTCACTACATTTTAAGTGAGAGATGAGAAAGCCATGTGAAATCTTTGTAAAGAGAGAACAATTAGGTGTCTGCCGCCCTATGAGCTGCCATAGCAACCCATCACCCAAAGTGTACAGACTATTTTAAGAAGCAGGGATTTCCCACACGGCCTGTGAAAGAGGGACTTTAATCCATGTGCTTTATAATTCCTGTACTAAAGTTTTGTTTTATTTTATTTTGTTAGGTGAAATTTAAAAAAATTAGCATAATCCAAAAAATGTTGGCTCCCATGTGCTACTATCAAAAGTTGTACGATTATTATTTCTCAAACCACTGAACTCTGCTTTTTTCTAGGTATAAAAGAAATTTCCCCCAACATATCAATAAGATATCTGACATATTATTAGTATAGATTAAAACTGCCTTTGCATGCATGATACATTTATACATCAAAATAAACTGGCATGGGTATGAATCTGACAGAATATGTTACTTTGGCTCAACTAAAGCATCTCAATTTTAAATTAAAATTACGCATAAGTAATAGTAACATCTTCTTGGCAGCTTTTTCAGACTCTTCACTAAAATACCTATAAAGATGACAAATGTTAAAAATTAATAATATAGAAAATTAAGATTTAGAAAAAAAAATATTAGCACCAGAAATATGAGGTACTAATTTCAAGTTGAGGAAATGGAATTAGGGCAAACATTCTGGAGACCACCATGCTATGGTCACTCCTGAAATTGATAAACACAGCTTTGTAAAAGAGAGTAGGATGGTGCTGTTGAATCAGGACAAAGCAAAATGCTACTCTCTATCTACCTACCTCACCTGACTCAATCAGTGATTAAAAAAAAAATTCTTCCTGCCGTTTTGAGAATTAAACTCTTATTCGTCATTTGACAAAAATATTGCCTTCTAAGTGCCAGGTACTGTGGACATAAATTATTATGTTCAGGAGCAAAAGCCTTTTTGCAATGCATTTGGGAGCATGCAGCAAAAACTGACATAGGTAGTGTTAAAATAGCACAAGTTCTGCTTGCAGTGCATTTTACGGATTAGAGATTATCACCCGCACCTATGTTATGAGTAAAGGAAATAACAATGGTTCAGATGATCTTATTTCAGGAATGTAGAATAAACTAGATGAAAGATATACATCAATCTGAAACACATATTGGAAAGGTAACAATGGGAATAATCAGTTGAGAACTATAGGCAAAACTATGAGTCAATGTGATTATGCCAGAGAAATAGTATGGAGGGAAAAGAAGAATGGATTGAAAACCTGGGGAGTGCTGTTGTTAGAGGCTGGAGGAACAATCTCCCCACTGCGGATGTTTCCTTCCCTGTGGAGGGAGTTCATCTCGCCTAATAGTCCTGTCCCTTTCTGTCTTTTGAATCCTTCTTCCATTAAATCGGTGCCTTTGGACAGAGAAGCAAGCATGCATGTTTTGGACATCTTGGTCACTTTCTCTCGTCCTTTGAGTACTAGCCTATCTGTAGGGAAATAATGTTTTGCCCTGTTCTGTGCCTAGGATGACAGAGCCCTGACTCTACAGGGGGTATGTACCATTCAAAGCTGCAGCCTCCATTGCCAACTTTAACAGAATTAACTAAGTAAACAAACAAAAATAAATGAATAAAGTGTAATTCTTATACCTGCCCCAAACTTTACATACTGTATATATAGCAGTAGAGCCATAACTTACAAAATTTAAGAAATATTATTTATTGGGTTCCTGCAAACCTATAAAAACACTGACTTATCAGGAGCAGGTAGAATATACAGGGCTCATGAAGCAGATCAAGAAATTATTGTTGCAGGGTTGAGAGCTATACGATCTTCTGTTGTGGTAGCACAGTCTCTGGGAATTGGGAAGCAAGGGGACACAGAACAACCTTTGTCTCCTAATCTCTAACACATTCTCTGCCAGGAAGGCTTTGTCCCCAATTAATAGGCCACCTTTTCAGAACTAACATGTTATAGCAATGGGCATGTTTCCTGAAATCAAACAGCTAGTGGTTTCCTGGTTGACATATACGGAATCCTGTTTAGTTTCTGCAAACTACTCTAGCAGGAGCCTACTAAATTTGTATGGATGTTTTTGGGCAAATATGTCTTAATTAACTGATTTAATAAAAGCTGGTGTATTCTAGGTAGTGGGCAGTGTTCTAGGTGCTAGATGAACCACTGTAGATGCTCCTTCATTCCTGTTTCATAAGATACAAGAAATGGCAAGTAGCTATTTGTTGTAGTTACATCCATTCTTTCTATAGATCAATAAAGACTGTTACAAGCTGTACTCACAGGTGAAAAGAGAATGAGCTAGCAATTGACATATTATATTGGAGTAGAGGCCTGGTGCACAACATTCATGCACTGGGGGAGGGGGGCGCTCGCTTGGCCTGTGCCCTTTCGCAGTCCGGGAGCCTTCGGAAAATGTCAGTCAGACATCCTTAGCGCTCGCCAACCATCAGCCCGGCTTGTGCCTGAACAGAGTTCCCTCTGTGGGAGCACACTGACCACCAGGGGGCAGCTCCTATGTTGAGCGTCTGCCCCCTGGTGGTCAGTGAGCATCATAGCGACCGATCATTCCACCATTTGGTTGATTTGCATATTACCCTTTTATTGTATAGCATAGTCACTTACAAAGCATGAGACAGCTATTATTTTTCCTTTCTGAAACTATTATACTTGTAACCTAGAAAAAGGTCAGGGTCTTATATATAAAATTATAGCTTATTTTATTTTAATACAATAATTTAAATGTCACTGTGCATAACCCAATGTCAGTTTTAACATCTTTACCCTTGGACTAAAGACATAGAGGTCTAACTTCCTTTTCCTCTTGAAAGCAAGGGTGATGCTTTGATACAGGAAATCCTACTGCAGAGCATGTTTATTTCGATAAAACTGCAGTGCACGCATATGGAGAGACAAAAAGCATGCACACAAACTCTAAACCCTAGAAGTTCTAAAATGTCCAGGATATTTCTTTTCAAGATGAATTAATGCAACATAATACTGAGGAAAACAACAGGCCAAAGTTACCCTGAACTCACACGTTAAACCTATGTAATCTTATTAACCAATGTCACCCCCAATACATTTAAAAAAGCATATGTACTATTGCTTGCCTATACTGACAGCTCTCTCTTCCTGATTCCAGAACTTCATCACCTTCTAGATTTTATAAGACAACAGGGTTTTACTTCTCTCAGAGAGAATGTACAGGGTGGACAAAAAGTAGGTTTACAGTTGTGAGTACGTGAAACACAGTTTACTCTTATATTGTTTATTATTGCATTATTTTCTATATGAATAACTATAAACCTACTTTTGCTCCATCCTGTATTTATCTCTTTATAGATAGGCACACACACACACACAGAAAAAGAGAGAGAGAGAGAGAGAGAGAGAGAGAGAGAGAGAATGGAATATGTTCAAGACTGTCCAAGATTTCAGACATGTCAGGTAAGACTGAATTTAACAAAATGGTTTTCTTTTTTTTTTTTTTTATTTTTTATAATTTTTTTTTATTTTTTTTTATTTTTCGCTATAAGTATTACAAAGGGTATTACATAAGTGTCCTTTCCCCCCCCCTCCCACCCTTGACAAGCCCCTGCCCTCCCTTACCCCCCAGTGTCTTATGTCCATTAGTTATGGTTATATGGATGCATACAAGTCCTTCGGTTGATCTCTTACTCCCCTCCCTCCTGTCCCCCAACCCTCCCTGGCCTTCCCACTGCAGTTCGACAATCAGTTTGAGGCAGCTCTGCCACTGTATTTATTATTGTTCGAAAGTTTGTAATGGTCTTAATTATCCACGAAAGAGTGAGATCATGTGGTATTTTTCCTTCATTGACTGGCTTGTTTCACTTAGCATAATGCTCTCCAGTTCCATCCATGCTGTTGCAAATGGTAAGAGTTCCTTCTTTTTAACAGCAGCATAGTATTCCATCGTGTAGATGTACCACAGTTTTCTAATCCATTCATCTACTGATGGGCACTTAGGCTGTTTCCAGATCTTAGCTATGGTGAATTGTGCTGCTATGAACATCTGGGTGCATATATCCTTTCTGATTGGTGTTTCTGGTTTCTTGGGATATATTCCTAGAAGTGGGATCACCGGGTCAAATGGGAGTTCCATTTCCAATTTTTTGAGGAACCTCCATACTGCCTTCCATAGTGGTTGCACCAGTCTGCATTCCCACCAGCAGTGCACAAGTGTTCCTTTAACAAAATGGTTTTCAATGATGAGCTTGTCTTAGTGCCTTGGTGAAGGCAAAAGCTCATTTTGAATATGTAAATGAACAAGAAAAAGAAAATAATTTGAAGCATCATGTATAGAAAATTGCCCTAAGTCATTTTGCTACTAAATAAGATTAAAGGAGGAACTAGCTGAAAGGAAGTACTGAGTCAAGGTATTTTTTAAAAATAGTAATTGAGATAGTACATCATATTTTCATTATGATAAGAAATTGATACGACAAGAGAATGTGGAACTACTGAAGCAGCATAATTGAGGGCATGAAAATAGATGGGACCTAGTCCACAAGGAAAGAGGGAGGCTGCTTCTGTCTATGAAGATGCGGACAGTTCATCCACAATAACAAAGAGAAAGACAGAGTAGACAGGCACAGATGGAAGTAGGCGGATCTCTGTGCTGCTGAGGGTATTTGAAAATTCTCTTTTCTTTTCTAAATAAAACAAGAAAATGGGTCATCAGCTGAGAGTGAGAAAGGGAGATGGGGTGTTAGCTATTCCAGTAGAGACAGGCATGAAAAGTTGTCTAGAAAAGTGGGAAAGTAAAAGAACTAAGGGAATGAAGTAGGGTTGCTAGGCAGCACAAAGAGCCCAGTTAAGGTGCGATAATCATGAAGTTGAAATGAGATCACTCATTTTCATTCTGCTGGGGTTTTTTTTCCTCTTTAGCTACATTAAGCAATACAGGTGAGTTATAGAGTAGCTGGAAAGTTGGATTTTCACAAGATAAGGTATTTGTCCTCTAATATAAAAATGGGCGAGATAAGCTAGGGGATTGGTTTTGAATGCAAAGGTGTGATAAAAATGGGCTAGGGAAATGAAATTGGGTCAGGGTGAGAAAATGAGGGTCTGCATGTCATTGGAAAAAAATAGCTTGGTAATATTAACGTTACCACAGGATCTAAGAGTCTGAAGATATTTGGGAGTTGTCCTCAAAAGATACAAAATGGAAGACAGAGGGCAGGATACTTGAAATTGAATCAGATGTGGTTTGGGGTAACGATGTGATTTCAAGATGAATGTGAAAGTGGTTAAATAGTGAGTTAGTGAGTTAAGAAGAAAATGCATTAAAGGAAAGGAGGTCAAGAAGCTCAAACATTAAGATAGTGGAAAGGTTATGACAATTTCATTATAGCTCTAACAAAATGATCTGGGGTCCTGGTTTTACAAGGTAAGGTTTCCTACCTCAGTGATTCTACTTTTAGCCTTTTAGCTTCTGAGAACAATTATCTCGAATTATAGCAGAAAAACATGGCTTGCTTTTTTAATACAAATTTCTGAACAGACATCTAACATTATGCAGTTATAAAACACATATTTCAAACTCTCATTATCCTTCTGATCACAATTTGCTCCCTGAATCATATCTACTTTTAGTCACTATAATCTGTAAAGGGAATGAAATATTTTTTTGCATCTTAAAAAAAGTGATATTTCACTGTATTCACTGATAGTGAACCCTGAAAATTGTAGCAAAAATAAAAGGAAACACCAAATTCACTCATGAATATCTATGCAATAATTATAATTAAAATATTAGCAAACACAATCCAAGAGAAATTTTAAAAATAATGCATCATACTGTATAGAAGTTATTGCAGAAATGCAAGAATGCTTCAATTCTATCTAATAAAGAAGGAATATGCTAATTGACCCTCATGCCATCACAAGGATGGCCGCACCCACAGCCAATAAGGAGGGAATATGCTAATTGACTACCACACCCTCAAAGATGGCGGCACCCCCAGCCACAAGATGGTGGTGCCCAGTTCCCTCAGCCCTGCCGGGGTGGCAGGTGCACCTGCCTCCAGAGTCCCCCAGTCCCCTCAGCCCCCCAGCCACCCAGGGCCAGCCTGAGGCACAGGCAAGCATTGGATGGCAGCTGCCCAGCCGCCCAGGGCTGCAAGAGGCTCAAGTAACCAGGGCCATCCGAGGCTTGCACTGACGGCAGTGGCAGCAGCAGAGGTGTGATGGGGCATCGCCTTCCCCTGATTGCCTGGTCGCCTCCTGCCCCTGAGGGCTCCCGGACTGTGAGAGGGGGCAGGCCGGCTGAGGGACTCCCCTCCAGTGCATGAATTTTCATGCACCGGGCCTCTAATATTAAAATATTTTAATATAGTTTATTATTTTAGTTGTTCTAATTTAATGGAATTTATTAATACCACATACAAAAAATGCAATTGGCATAATTGAATACACATTCATAGCAAAACCACTCAAGAAAATAGATAGTAGATGCTTCTATCATATATTAATTTGTGTGCTTATCAGCAGAAGGGCTAAACTACATTTAATGAGGCATCCCCACTAAATTTAGTAAAACAAAATATTCTCTGCTACAACCAGTATTTAAGACTGTATTGGAGGTATTAGCTATTAAATCAGAGATTTGATTTTACACTAATTACAAGCTAATAAATTAGTCTGCTACTTCATGTACTCCTCAAACTCCTCATGTACTGACAACCTCATGGAGTATAACATCAAAGTTGATATACCCCTCAATCTATTGTCTTCTTACAGCTTGTACCAGATTATCAATCTCCAGGTAAGAACTCCTCCCCTGCTCAGGTACTGACTCCAGGCCAGGTGGCCCTCCCATGCAGACATCCTTTCTACCTTGCTTGGACTCTGATAACCCATTTGGGGCCACCATAACTTAACCAAACCAGGTGAGGATGCTAACCATGCTGTGACCCATTAAACTGTTTGGAAACTCAAGTCTTCAGGAAAGGAAGAAAAATAATAGGGGGGAGTCAGGGGCATAAGACAGGGAACAGGAAGAAGAAGAAGAAGAAGAAGAAGAAGAAGAAGAAGAAGAAGAAGAAGAAGAAGAAGAAGAAGAAGAAGGAGAGGAAGAAGAAGAAGAGGAAGAAGAAGAAGAGGAAGAAGAAGAAGAGAAAGGAAGAAAAATAATAGGGGGGAGTCAGGGGCATAAGACAGGGAAGAAGAAGAAGAAGAAGAAGAATTTGAAATTCAAAAATAGATATGGGATAGTACCAGCACAATGGTGTGTCTTTTTCTCACATAGGTATTTATTTTAAAAATTAAAATTGCCAAACTCTGTCCCACACTACTTCACAATACTGGTTAAGCAATGGCCTCAAAAAGCAGATTATAGTTCATATGTCATGCCAGTTACCCTAATATAGGGATACTTTTTGGGATATTATTACCAGAGTAGTCATGCCAATCATTGGTAGAGAAAGATTTATACAGTTCCTTCATCTTCTGCTCTTCTACCTTCTCTTTCTCAGACTTCTTGGAAATGTTTAAATTGTGCTGATTCTGGCACCTCACACAACAAAAATTGTGCTTGGGTTTAATTTGCTTTTAAAAGTGATCTAATATATAAAACTGGTGTTAACTCTTCTTATTGAAGTATCAATGTATTGATGCAACAATTTCAAGGCCAAGAATAAATGAGCCTAAGGAATTCTAATACTTCCCAGTAAGTGCATCCATTATATTGAACATGAAGTAAGACTCTGCTGATTCTATAGGTATAGCTATTTGAGATATATTTAAGAAAATCAATCTTGAGAAAAACAAGTAAATCACTTCACTTTCCTAGAAGTGTTTAGATCGTATTTGAAGAACTCTTCAAGACACATTAGTTTTCTACTTAGAGAGTGAGTTTACTGTTTTCAAATGTGGATGTTGTGTTCTTTCAGCAACATAACTTTTCTGGATTATGTGGTTGCATTGCTCATAGAAAAAGTCAACATACTTGTTTACAATATATTCAGGGGAGTAAAATCTAAGATATATTGCATATAGCTGAACACTGTTATCAGACAAATTCCCACCCCAGAACTTTGAAAAAGTATTTGGAGGCTATTACAGAGAAAAACAATAAACTGAAAGTTTAAAAAATAATGTCAAGGTACATATTAAATTGGGCCAGAGATGAACCACTTTGGATTTTTTGTGATAGTACCTTTATACTTGGTTGATATTTTGTGGTTTATTTTATTTTATTTATTTAAAATATATTTTTATTGATTTCAGAGAGGAAGGGAGAGGGAAAGAGACAAACATCAATGATGAGAGAGAATCATCAATTGGCTGCCTACTGCACGCCCCCTACTATGGATGGAGCCCACAACCCAGGCATGTGTCCTGACGGGGAATGGAACTGTGGTTTATAGGTCGAAGCTAAACCACTGAGCCACTCCTACTGGGTGATATTTTGTGTCTTGATATCTCATTTTTTGACTTTTTAAATTCTTTATTCTAAGAAATTTGAAGTTACTCTTTATTAAACATAAATACAAATGTCCCTTCAAAACTTGTTTGAGTGCTGATTTAAGTAAAATTTAAACTACTCCTCTATGAACTCTTCTTGCCTATATCTACAGCATCCCCCCTGTACTTCCACCAAAACCTAGGAATAGTCACAGAGCGCTCCTGTCATTCAGGGAGAAAGTGATTATTCTACAGTACCAGTTCTAGGGTTTGTGGATAATGTGCTCTGCAACTGGACAGGAAGGCTGAAGAGAGGCAAGCTCTGGGAGATTAAAGGACCACCAGGCTCTGTGGCTTTGTTTCTCCTTCTGGTGTGCTGATTGCCATACAACCAAGGCCGCACCTCTGTGCTTCTGCTTTGCCCCTGCCCAGCTCACTGGGCTCAGCCTCAGCTATAATGCCCACTCCTGCAGGAAGGCTCATTAAATATATTTGCTCCTCCCAGCTGAAGGGAGTGCCAGGCACAACCATTCCTCCTCTCTCTGGGCTGAGCCCCGTCTTGAGCTCCCAGCGGCCTCTGCAGCTGTCTCAGCTATTCTATTCCCACCTCCTGACTTGCCCACCTAGATATTTCAATGTGTGAAATCTCTCAGCTGTGTTTGTCCATTGAGCAGGGCTTCCTTTGTTGAGTTATAGCTGTTCAAATAGTTGAGACTTCAAGGGGAGAAACTAAGGGAATCTCTCATGCTGCCATTCCTCAGACATCATGCCTAGGAGCTCTGCATGAGTTTCAAACAAGTAAATGTCTCAAATAGAAGCAGCTTAACATTTTCCTCATTTCCTGAAGTGCCCACAGAAATCATCATGCCTTCTCAAATGGGAAACCAAATTTTCTGCCTCAGCTCAACTCAATTTGGGACTTGAGAATCACTTGTCCATAATTGCTTATTACCATTGGCCTTGCCTTTCTAGATGGGTGGTGTATGGAAGGTGGGAGAGCGAGTCCACAATAGCACAAATGAAGTAAATTTGTCAAGTGATAGGCTTTGTTCTTGTTTTCTATGTTGTAACTTCTAATTCTAGCACCTAGAACAACACTCTAGGTAAGTTTTCCAGAGGGAAAATCCTTGGTTTACTTTAAGATTATTTAGTGGGTAAAAATAAGTGTTTCACTTTGCAGAACAGATATAGGGAAATGGCTTTAGAATTTATAAGGTTTCAGAGTTTATTCTGATTATTTGTACTGTCAGTTGTTGATAAAATTGATGTGGGTTTCATGGGTGGAATTTACATCAACATTTGCATTAGTGCTGTGAAAATATGAGGATTAAAGGAGTTCTGTGGTTTGGCTGAAGTTTATTACGATTAGTTAATAATAAAAAAGTACACTTAAATAATTTTGAACCATCTTAGTAAGTGTAGACATTCAAAGAGGATATAATATACTTTTATAATGAGACTCTAGCAATCCTATATAATAAAAGCCCAGCTACTGAACGGTAGAATGACCACAATGACTGGTCGCTATGCCATGCACTGACCACCAGGGGGCAGATGCTCAACGCAGGAGCTGCCCCCTGGTGGTCAGTGCACTCCCACAGTGGGAGCGCCGCTTGGCTGACCGGGATAAGCAGCTGCTACCTCAGTGGAAGTGGGTCCACAGCTGCATGGCTGACTGGGATGAGTGACGCTCCCCACAGGCCATGCCCCCCACCAGTGCACGAATCCTGTGCACCAGGCCTCTAGTCATTAAATAATGGGCATTGATAACTATATAGTTGTTAATGGACAACTGTGGTTAGGGTACCTGAGTATGAATTCTTTATCTTTTACTTACCAGGTATGATCCAAATCAATTTATTTACCTCTTTTTGTGTCTCTGTTTCCTCATGTATATAAACTACAAATAATAATATATATCGCCTAAGGTTGAAAAGGGGACTCAATCAGATAGCATGTAGAGCATGTTTAGTATAATGCATCATACAGAGCAAGTCTATAAAGGCATTGACTACTATACTTTGTGTTATTTTTACTTTTATCTCTGTAATTGACTCCTTATTCATGTTGTCTTATGCAATCCCTGAATACTAAGTACATTAAACACAATAAAAATTTTATCAGGAACAAAGACAATACAATGGAGTAAAGATCATATTTTTAACATATGGTGCTAGAACAACTGAACATCTATATGCAAAAAAAAAAAAGAATCTGACCACAGACCTTAGACACTTTATAAACCTTTAAATCAAAATAGATAACACATTTAACCCTTTGCGGTCCAATTTTATTTTTGGAATTCAAACAGTCTGGTCCGAATTGGAAGTCCTTCCTCTCTTTTTTGCAGTAGTTCCCTGGTGGAGTTGCCAATTAGCTCTATCACCAACTCAGCTAGACGTTGAACCTGCTACTAGCGCCTGGTCTGTTGAGTCAGCCTCGATGTTGGACCGCAAAAGGTTAAGATAAAATGCAAAACTATAAAACTTCTAGAAGATAGAATATGAGAACACCAAGATGGCCTTGGGTATAAAAATGACTTTTAAAATACAAAGTCAAAGGCATGTTTTATGAAAGAGTTGATAAGCTTCACTTCATTAAAATAACAAAAAAATATCTACTCTGCAAAAGACAATCTCAAAGGGATAAAAAGACAAGCCACAACAGGAGAAAATGTTTACAAAAGACATCTGGTCAAGGTCTGTTATCCAAAACATATAAAGAATTCTTAAAATTCAACAATAAGAAAACAAACAACTTGATTAAAGGCAAAAGACCTTAACAGACGCCTCACCCAAGGAGATGTACATGTGGCAAATAAGCCTAGGATAAAGTACTTCACATCCTATCTCATCAGGAAAATGAAAACAGAAGTAACAATGAGCTACCACTACACAGTTATTCAAATGGCCCAAGTCCGGAACCTTGACAAAATCAAAGGCTGGTAACAAAGTGGAGCAAGAGGAACTCTCATCCATTGCTGGTAGGAATGCAGAATGATACAGCCACTTTGGAAGACAGTTTCCTAACAAACTAAGCATACTCTTACGCAATTCAGCAATTTTGCTCCTCGTTATTTACACAAAGGAGCTGAAAATTATGTCCACACAAAAACCTGCACACAGATGTTTTTAGCAGCCTTATTCATAACTGCTAAAACATGGAAGCAAACAAGATGACCTTCAGTAGTCAATAGATAAATAAAAAGTGGGATAATCAGACAATAGACTATTCAGAGCTGGAAAGAATGAGATATCAAGCCATGAAAAGACATGGAGCCACCTTAAATGTCTATTAATAAGTGAAAGAAGCCAATCTAAAAAAGCTACACATTGTATGATTCCAACTGTATGATATTCTGGAAAAGGCAAAATTATGGAGAAAGTATCAAGGTCAGTGGTTGCCAGGAATCATAGGGGGAAAGATGAATAAGTAGACCAGGGAGGGTTTTTAGAGCAGTGAAAATGCATGAGAAATGTGTAACATGTCATTATACAACTGTTCCAACCCACACCATATACAACACTAAGAGTGAGTTCTAATATAAACTATGGAATCTGAGTGCTAATGAAACTATGGTATCTGTTCACTGTCAAGACCCTGACTAATGTAGGCAGTATGAGACCACTGAGTTTCTGAAGATGGAAAAACCCAACAGATGATCAGTGTATAGTATGAAGGAAAATTAAAAAAGTGCTGAATATAATACTTACCCATTCCAGATTTTGCTTCATCAATATTTTCCAAAGAATACGTAATGATTAATTCTCAGATCACAAAATTTTACATTGCATTTGAGGTTTTTTTCTATACATATACAACATGAAAACTAAGTTAAACAAACATGCTAGCCCTGTCCCATAAGCTCAGTTGTTAGCATTGTGCCCATAGATAAAGGTTGTGGGTTTGATCCCTGGTCAGGGTATATGCAAAAATTAACCAATGAATGCATAAATAAGTGCAACAACAAATTGATAAATCTCTGAAAAAATCACTAAAACAAACGTTAAACATTTTAACATTTATGCCACATTTCTCTCAAACCACCTTTTTTGTCTTTCAAATTGAACATTTTAAAAAAAATCCTCACCCAAGGATATTTTTCCCATTGATTTTTAGAGAGTTGAAGGGAGGGAGGAAGAAGAAAGAGAGATGTGAGAGATGTGAGAGAGAGAGAGAGAGAGAGAGAGAGAGAGAGACATGTGAGAGAGGTACATCCATTGATTGCCTCCCATACATGCCCCAACTAGGGTCCGGGATCAAACCTGCAACCTAGGAATGTGTCCTTGACCAGGAATCAAACCTGTGACTCTTCTGTGTGGAGGACAACGCTCTAACTACTGAGCAAAACCAGCCAGGGCTCAAATTGAACAGTTTTATATTGTATATTGCAGCTCAAAGTCATGTTGAAGTGAAAGTGTTAATAAGTCTTCAAAGTAAAAATAGTTTTGAGCTTCAGTTGCCATAACAACTTCCTCTCAAATAATGTTGAATTGGGTATGAAATAGCATATGCTTCATATAGGCACTAAAGTCATAGGAACTGACATTTAAAATAAAATATTTTTAAAATCTCTAATGGAGAAACTTATGGTTTGAAGGACAAAAATTAACTAATAATTAATTAAAAGTGTAGCAATTCACAGTTTTTCTTTTGTAAGTAAGCTCTTTCTTTTCAACAAAAGAAGCCATTTCATTTTCTTGACCCATTCTTGAATGCATTTTAGAAAGTAAATAGAGCAGGTACTGGTTTCTTTATATATTACAAAGAAAATTATTTTTCTGATATAGAAGTACATGAATTATAGATTATCTAAAAGAAAGTAGCATAGGCCAGCCAGCGTGGCTCATTGATTGAGCATTGACCTATGAATCAGGAGGTCATAATTTGATTCCCAGGCAGAGTATAGGCCCAGTCTGTGGGGTGATGCCGCCAGCGTCCCACCCCAGCCGCTATGGGATCAATGATTCTCTCTCATCATTGATGTTTCTATCTCTCGCTCTCCTTCTCCTTTACTTTCTGAATTATATATATATATATATATATATATATATATATATATATATATATATGAAAGTAGCATAATTTACCCACTAACTTAAAAATAAAAAAGTACAGCATATAGCTATATCTGATTTTTCAAGTATAGATTTTTGTCTCCCATTTGACCCAGTAATCCCACTTCTAGGAATATATCCCAAGAAACCAGAAACACCAATCAGAAAGAATATATGCACCCCTATGTTCATAGCAGCACAATTTACAATAGCTAAGATTTGGAAACAGCCTAAGTGCCCATCAACAGATGAGTGGATTAAAAAACAGTGGCACATCTACACAATGGAATACTATGCTGCTGTAAAAAGGAAGGATCTCCTACCATTTGCAACAGCATGGATGGAGCTGGAGAGCATTATGCTAAGTGAAATAAGTCAGTCAGAGAAAGATAAATATCACATGCTCTCACTCATTTGTGGATTATAATGAACAACATAAACTGATGAACAAAAACAGATCCAGAGACAGAGAAACAGCAATCAGATGCTTGAACCTCAGAGGGAAAGTAGGGGAGGGTGGGGTTAAGGGGGAGAGATCAACCAAAGGACTTGTATGGATGCATATAAGCCTAACCAATGGACACAGACAGTAGGGGGGTGAGGGCATGTACTGGGGGGGTGGGAGTGCCCCCCATATAAAGAAGACATATGTAATACTTTAAACAATAAAGAATTTAAATTTAAAAAAGTAAAAATAACATACATTATACATTGGGTAAATAAAATGTTAATTTAAGTTGTTTTTCTAATCTAAACCTCTATATTCTAAGAGAAAACACACAGTTCTGTAAAGTCCTTTCATTCAGTCCTCATGTTTTAACATTCTTCCTGGTTTAAGCCTCTTAAAAATCCAACCATACATGTTTCCCATATCTGCTACAGAGCAGGAGATGTAGCAATTCCTAAAACGTTGATGGCAGCTCTTGCTACTACTGCCAATAAAGTTTCTGGGGACCCTGATGGTACAAAAGTTTTAGTCTTCACTTTGGGCAATGAGAGCATGATGCCGTATGCAGATGATATTTTATTAAGTCATACACTTGAAATCTGTATGGTTTTATGAACCAATGTCTCCCCAAATAAATTCAATTTAAAAATTTCAGTCTTTTCCCCTCCGCCCCCTGTTCAAATGTGCCTTACACATTCTCAAGAATATGTATCTTAGTTTGGGGCCTGTTGAGCTGGTACATTCAACTGATGTTCTAATTGTAAAACCCTTACAACAGGCGTTGGGCCAGATCTAAGAAGAAATTGTATGTTGGAGGATTGTTGATTTTTTATTTGTCTGTGTTGGTAACTCAAATATTTTGAAGTTTATTTGTGGATATTTTTAGAAGTATATCCAGGCACTGGAATCAGCCAGCCTCACACACAATGATTATAACTACCAAGTTCCACAAGTCACTTGTATCCTGACACTTTGACCTCAACCTGCCCTCTGCCCCATGAACCTGCTCACTGAGCCATTGGGATGCTCCTGAATGCTATAAATTACCAGTGGCTCATTTCTCCCTGACTAGGATGTTATATGTGCACACAACATGTCTGTGAATAACCCAGTACCAGAATGTCCATCTGAGGTGTGTTTCTGGGGATCACTTCTGGTACCAGCTACTATAAGTTTCAGAATTTCAGCTTGAAACATAACATTTTAAAAAGTAAACATTTTTTTTTAAAAAGTTGAATGAAAGGACTCTTTCTAGAGGTATGAGTACAGCTAAAGGAAACAATAAATGATTGTGAAATACCTACGGTTTAGCAAAGGTGAAATCATTACAAGTGAATACTAGATCTAGTAAGAGAAATGAAACCTTCTGCTATCTCTAACCAGAGCTTTTCATTGGACTTCATGAAATTCATGAATAGCTTCATACAAGGAAGTCTGGACTCGGTGCAGCATGCAGATGTCATCCCCCTGGGACACAGGACAGACAGAGCAGATCAAAGGAGAGAATGGACCTGGAGAAGCGAAAAGTATCATCTTCACCTTCTAAAGCACCACATTCCCTACCTCACCACTAGCGCTGAAAGGGACCTTTATAGACAAATCCACCATCGCAACAGTGGTGTTGTCTTCCAGCTTATCCCCCACGATTACTGTGCTCTGCCCTACACAAGGGAAGGGATCAGAGGTACTGAATTTTCAGTGAGGAGCAAAACCTAGGGCTCTCAAAAGCAATTTATTCCAAAAGAATAATGAAGCACAGGGATAGGCAATGCCTCTGAAATTGAACAAATTAATTCCAGTTTCATTTTTCTTCTGCTACTGCTTTGCAGTATTGGAATAGTTTTTATAAATGAAAAGATTAATAAAGTTTACTAAAATTCTCTATGCAGGTGGTGATGGGGAGGGGGTAAGAAATTAAAAGCAATGCTGTCTTGAATCATCAATATTCTCCAAAGTACATTTGCTCATTTTTGCATTTTTAAAAATATGTTTTTTAGTCATTTTAAAGAGAGAGAAACATTCATGAGATAGAAACATCAATGAGAGAGAAACATTGGTTAATCTGCTACCTACACACACACACACACACACACACACACACCCCACCCACTGAGGATGTAGCCCACAACCCTACATATGTCCTGACCAGGAATTGAACCAGCAACCTCTTGGTGCATGGGAGGACACTTAACCAACTGAGCCACACCAGCCAGGGCATTTGAGCATATTAAACACACACACACACACACACACACACACACACACACAAAACTAATGACAGTTATCTTGAAACAAAAATGGTTACAGTAAGAATATAAAGTGACCGAAGTGTGTAAGAAATAGTTTGAATCAAGCAAAATTGTAGAATGTCAGCAAGTTCAAGTTTGCAGTCAAATAAAAACACCTGCTATAGATTCTGAAATAGTAGCATTATCGTGTGCATTATATCAAAGTGTTCCTATGTTGTAATGTTAATTTTTATATCTTATTGTTTTACACAATTGCAGTACTTGAAACTAAAACATGTTGTTTATAATCTTCAGAGGGAGCCTATTTGTGTATTTCTGAAGGGCATGTCATGCTTCTGACAGTTCAGCAAGTCTCCACCCCTGGGAATATATTTGGTGGTGAAGTCAGATCGTTCATGCGCGAGGCTGCTTTAGGTTACTGCTAATGACAACAAGCCATATGAGCACCTATTCATGCTGATGTGCATGCTGACTTGTACTGGTGTTTGTAAACTGCAATTCAAACTGAGAAGCCGATTCATTTTGCTTGTACTAGTAAATATTTGCAATCTGTTACTTAGATACTTGCTACATCCACATTTGGGTATATTTTTAGGCTTCTAACAACATACACATGCTCACTTGCCACTTGCCATACTACAATGAAAGAAGTTTATTTAAAGTGAACATTCAATGTAACAAAATATTGATTCCATTAACTATCAAGGTAACATATTTCAAAGGATAATGGCATGTGTTCATAACACATTTTTTGTGACTTTTAATACGATGAAAATTGGTTTTGTGGTTATATTTCTTACAGTGTCTCTCTGGTTTCTGGAATATTATGGCCTTAAAAATGTGGTAGGAAATGCCTCCCCATCTTTATTTTCTGGAAGAATTTGTGTAAAATTGAAATTTTCATTCTTAAATTTATGAAATTCTAGTTCTTAAATATTTCTTAGAATTCAACAGTGAAGCTATCTGGGCCTGCTATTTTTTATTATTAGATATACTATAACTATATCTATATAAATAAATAGATATATTTTCTTTATTTCTTTTTACCAGCTTCACAGTTTTTATTATTTAAGGATTTTTTTTCTATTTCATCTAAGTAATTTATAGGGATAAAATTACTTATACTATTTCTTTATTGTCCTTTTACACTCTTTAAAATATATAGTCACATTAACTGTTTTATTCCTGATATTGATAAATTGTGTCTTTATCTCTCCATATATATATAGGTATATCTCTATTTATACATACCAATTTAGTCACTTAATTTTCCAGGTTAAAGAGCTAATTGATTTTCTCTGAGAAATATGTTATAGTTTAAGTAATAACAACCTTTGAAATGTTCTTCCTTAAATTTCTAGTTGTCACCATACTTTGAGTTTACAATAATTTTTATTAAACACTGTATAAATTATCTTACTATATCTAAAATATGTCAAGAATTAGAGTTCAGAGGCCCTGATTTTTGTAGTTGTAACAGAATATGGAACTCGTATTGACTGTGTTGCTATAGATTGATTATGGCAAGTTACTTGTCAGGTAAAACAATGAATAGGCCCAACTACTGAGTTGAAACTAAGTATTATAAAGAAATTTGACAATGTACATCCCATCACATAATATAAAGTAACTACTTGAAATATATTAAATAGACACAGGTCAGGGTGTAACAAAGGAGGAGATCCTGATTCAACTAGAAGGAAAGGCATGTCATCACAATATAGGTTTAGTCATTTATACAAATTTTATCTTACTAGTAGTTGTTCCGAGTGTTCAATAAGCACAATTTAAAAACTGAGATTGGACACTAAAGGTGACTTTCTCCAACCACAAAAAAATCTTTGTTTTACAAGATAGCTTGGTGGTTTCTTACAAAACTAAACATACCATCACCACACAATCCAGCAATTGTGCTTCTTGTTAGTTACCCAAAGGAGTAAAAAACTTATGTCAATGCAAAAACTTTCACAGGAATGTTTATAGCACTTTTATTCATAATTGCCCAAATTTGGAAGCAATTCAGTTGGTGACTGAATAAATAAACTGCGGTACATTCAGACAAAGAAATAATTTTCATTGCTGAAAGAAAAATGAGCTAGGTAGCCATGGAAAGATATGGAGGAAGTTTAAATGCATATTAGTAAGTGAAAGAGGCCAATCTGAAAAAAAGCTATATAATAGGTGATTCCAGTGACATGACACCCTGGAAAAGGCAAAACTATAGATATAGTAGAAAGAGCATTGATTGCCAGGGTTTGAGTGGGGAGGGTGCGATGGAATGAATAGATACAGCAGGCAGAATTCTTAGGGCAATGAAAGTACTAAGATCCTATATAATAAAAGGCTAATATGCAAATTGTCCCTTCTACCAGGAGTTCCACCGGGAATTCAACTAGGGGCTGAGGCTGGCCAACCAACCACCTGCAGCAATCTCCCCCTGACCAGCCCAGCCTGATCGGCCCCAATTGGGGCAGGCCGGCAAGACCCCACCCTTGCACAAATTCGTGCAACAGGCCTCTAGTAGTATAATAATGGATGCATGCCATTATACATTGTCTCAACCCATGGAACGTACAACATCAAGAGTGAATCATGGTGAAATCTGTGAACTTTGGGTGAATATAGTGTGGCACTCTCTGTAGGTTCATGGATTATAAAAAAATGTACCACACTGGTAGGGGATGCTGATAGTGGAGGAGGGTATGCTGGTGTTGTGGCAGGGTATAGTATATGGGAAATCTCTGTACCTTCCTCTCAATTGTGTGGTGAATTTAAAAGGTATATAACATAATAAAGTTTATTAAAAGATACTAAAAACAGAACAAAAAACAGAACAGACTGATTGAAGAAAAAGTCAATTATAGTTCTTAATCATTAAAAAATATGATTATCCAAACTTAAAGTATGTCAAACTTTTTAAAAATATTAAACATAAAATTTTCTTCTAATTTATAGAGATGTTGGGCATCTTTTCATGTTATTTGACCATTTATAGTACACATTTCTGTGAAAAAAATGTAATTTCACTTGTTTAATATCCATTTATCCTAGTCTGTGTTCTGATCTACTGACATCTCAGGAAAAGAGATGAGGAGGTCACTATGAGAATAAAACACAAAAAAAGCAAAAGGAAATGCAAACTGGCTAAATATTTAAAATGTAACAATTGAAAAGGTAGGGAGAATTAACAGAAGAAAATGATACATAGGATTGGAATTTTGAGCAGTGAGGTGATAAATGAAAAATAAATAGCTGTCTTTTCTAATTCTACTTTTCTGCTAAAATCTCTTAAAGTCACAGAAATCACTGCAGTGACCTTATAATAACAAAGAGTTATTTGTGGTTCAGATAAAAGGCACTATTATCCCACATCAATCTTTGTCTAGGTTCAGTTGACTTTTTAAATATAACAACTTATAAAAATGACTAGAGGCCCAGTGCATGAAATTTGTGCATGGGAGGTAGTCCCCTCAGCCCAGCCTGCACCCTCTCCAATCCAGGACCCCTTGGGTGATGTCCAACTGCCGGTTTAGGCCCGATCCTGGGGGCCTAAACCGGCAGTCGGACATCCCATTCACAATCCAGGACCGCTGGCTCCTAACTGGAAACCTGCCTGCCTGCCTGATCGTCCCTAAATGGCCCCCTGCCAGCCGGGTCCCCCCCAAATGGCCCCCTGCGGCCCTGGTACCCCTCCTGCCCCCCCCTGCAAGCCTGGTCACCCTTCACTGCCCCCCTCTGCCAGCTTGGTCACCCCCAACGGGGCCACTGCTGGCCTGGTGGCCCCAATTGCCCCCCGGCTGGGCGGGTGGCCCCTCA
>NW_005871049.1:32961636-32990902 GCF_000147115.1 Myotis lucifugus | reverse complement strand
ACCTGGTTGCCCCACGCAGCCTGGTGTTCAGTCATTTGGTTGTCCCTCACTAACCCCCCTGCCAGCCTTGTCGTCCTGCTCAGCCAGTTCAGTCATCCGTTTGGTTGTTTCAGATGTGACGGCCCCTGGCTCTTTGTATATATATAGATTTTGTGCACAGAATTTAAAAAGACAGATATCATTCCAAACCAACAACAGATTGTGATGAGTTATAAAGTCTATTCCTATAAGAAGTTACCTACCTAAGAATCTGCTAGGTATTTAGAAATAGCCAATTCAGAAGCACTGATAGTTTCTAATATCAGTCTCTGGAATTCCCATTTCTAGTTGAGAGTAGCTGTATACAGGCTACATGTATATTTCCTGCCAACTGCTATTCAAATGATAAGTGGTGCTTTTTAATTACATTTTATGTGCTAATGACTTTTAAATATCCATTCAAATTCTTCATCTTGGGATCCCTTTACAGACAGGGACTAGATGCCCTAGGCTTTCAGTAGTTTATTTCAGCTTTCAAACAAAATATTCTGAGAGTCTAAGATAATAAAGGCTCTTGAAAACATTCCAAGTAGCTGGAAAATATAAACATAAACAACTGTTTGCAAAATGGTAAAATGGGAATGCATACATTTGCAATTTTGAACTGAAATATTCACTGCAAATATATAAATATAGAGCAGCAAATGAATAACAAAGGTTCTTATTATCTGAATATTTAGCTATTTTATGGCACACTTAATATAAGAAGCCATCATCACTGGTAGACTGTTTTATTGAGTGGGGCCTTAACTGTAAATTTTTTTAGGCTTAGATTTTTTTTTCATTTTAATGTATGCTTTTATTTATTTATAACATAATCACATTATAATTTTCCTTCTAATTTACCTGTGTTTTGTAAGAAATTTTAATCTGCGTCAGTTTGTAACATATAATTAAAAGAATAAGAGGACAGCCAAATACAAATGCATTGTAGTCCCATGGCTTTCATCCATGCACAGTGCAATGCAGAGTGCAGAGTGAGGTCAGTAGGAGTGGCCTTCTTGGCAGGGACAAGCATTCATCATTGACATTGTTGTTAAAGAACTGCCTCATGGTAACAATAAGAGATAAAACTCTACTTTGTTTTGCTGATTCCAAAGTCTCTGCAGGTAGTGTTCTCTTATTTTCTGCATGGAGACTGCCCTCTGTGATACTGTACTGCCACTGAAAACCAAAAAGTAAATAAAAATGAATGAATGAATGAATGAATGAATGAATAAGCAAAGTTTGCATATTTCAAATGTTAACTCTGACTTCACTCTAAATTTAATTGAGAAATTTACACGCTTTTAAAAGAATCTCCTTTCTTTTAGAGAAAACACATTTTTACTGAAGAAGTCCTACGTCCAAGACACTACCTCTAAGAGGTAATAAGAAATACTTAGGCATTCCATCCCCAAACGAGAACGTAAAAGTATGCTTCTGGGCTGAAGACATCTAATTAATGTTATATTTACTATCGCTTAAAAAAATGTTTTAAATTGCTAAAATTGACATAAAGTAGCTAACACTTCTGATTCTGCAAAAGAGGCTGGATTAGAGAAAATGAATATGGGCTATTTTTTTTAATTGTATTAGATGTTTGGCAAATTCATTTTTCATTGGAGAACCACAGGGTGCCGGAAGCCAATTCCAGCATGTCATAATTACAAGAGTTTCATCAAAAGGTTGATGGAACTTGGGAACTCAACAAGGGCTGAGTCACACATGTAGTCACCTGTTGGGAATGGCTAAAGGCATTTCCCCAAACCTGAATAGGATACATTAAAATGATTGCTTGGCTGCCAGACAGATCAGGGCATCTTAATCTACATGTTATTGCCTCCTACTGGCCAAACAGCTGAACAGCCGTAGGCCAATTCCCCCATTCTGACAATGGACTCTGTATGAAACCCTGACCCTTTGAAGTGTATATTTCTGCCTCGCCTTAGGACAATTTGTGTTAATAAAAAGCATGGGGTCCTGAGACAAGGAGAACTTAGAACATAGTTTACTTTAAGCTAAGCTCCTCTGACCCCCAAATGCCTTTCAAAATTATGCTTCATCTCCGGACTCCTATTTAATCTACGCACAGCCTTCTCCAGATTTCCTGAACCCTTCTTAATGCTGGGACAAGAACACCAACAACAGGAGTTCAGGGTGCCAACCCTCACCCGGCATAACTGAAAGTCTGCATATAACTTTGACTCTACAAAAACTTTACTAATAGCCTCAGCTTGACTGGAAATCTTACCGATAAAATCAATAGTCGATTAACATATTTTGCAAGTTATCATATGTGGTGTTTTTCATATATGGTGTTTTTCCAATAAAGTAAGCTAAGGAAAAGAAAATGTCATTAATAAAGTCAAAAGAAAATAAAATTATAGTACGGTGTGTATTTATTGAAAAAAAAATCTATGTATAATGTACTCACACAGTTCAAGCCCGTGTTGTTCAAGAGTCAGCTGTGTAATAAATTTGATGCTTACATTTTCCTTTGGGTTTTATATAATGGTGCAAAATCAAAAAAGAAGAGTTTTATGCTTTTTAATTTTTTTATATCTGTAAAATAACATGATGCTTTTCAAGAATTGTACATGCTTATCCTACCCATGCATGTTTTTAAACTTTATTTTTTAAGGTTATTTTCTGATTTTGTTCATGTATTCTGTGGCTAATAGATGCTTAATTAATGCTTCCACTTCATACTATAAAAAAAATCAGACTCAGAAAGTCCCAGAATCTCTTAAATATGGAGAGTCAGAGCTGAAATGCATTCTCATACTGACCATGACTGCACTTTTTACAATAATGTCATAGCGGTTCTCATTAGATATTTGGTTTGTTCTAGTATAGTGTAACTATTATATTTAAAAATCCTAGTGATTAAAAAAGTAAATTTTTTAGTTATAGTTAACGATTTTGTTTTAAAATCTGCTTCCATTTTTTCTTTTAATAATTCATTAAATATGTTTTTTTCTCTTTCCATAGGAAATGTCTTTAAATAGTGTTTTGAGTTACATTTAAAACTGTCTATATGAGATGACACAATTTTTAGGGGTTAAATACAGTCATTCGGATCTGCCTGCCCAATCACAAGTTCCAACTCTATCACTTAGCTGCTAGGCAAAAGTTGGTCAGTTGTTTGTTTTCAATGTTGAATAAAACTTCTAAAAGGTATGCACAGTGTCTGGTACATATTAGACATTCAATAAACATCTCTCTGCTCTCTCTCTTTCTCTCTCTCTCTCACTCTCTCTCTCCCTCTCTCTCTCTCTCTCTCTCTCTCTCTCTCTCTCTCTCTCTCTCTCTTCCATCTCTGCCACTAATTATGAGCTTTACCTTTGCTTACTCTTTCCCCAGGGAAACAGGGGTAGTTCAGTTTACTTCCGCAAAATCCCTTCACAGCACACCTAAATTAGTGCGTGATTGAATAACTTCATTGTACACAGATTATGGGAATCTTCCTCTATCTCCGGTTCCATTTGTTTTGTAGTTTTGAAACATTTTCAAGCATTATCTCCTCAAATACTGGTACATCCTCATTTATATTATGTTTTCTTCCTGAAATTCAATTGAATATATGTAACATCAAAACATTATATATCTTTCATATCTCTTAATATCATAGTTTTATCTCTTAGTCTCTCTGTAATGCTAATGCAATGACATTAACTCAATGCTAGTTATCTCTGTGAGAGCTATTGTTAATTGACATAAAGGATTAAAAAATTGAAGAAAATCAGAATTATGGCCTAGTTGTAGGTCCCCATTAAAAAGTTGCCTCTCTTATCCTCCCAGCACAGAAATGCCTTAATTTTTTCTTTACATTGGCCTAAACATCTCAATAGCCTCTTGTTGCTTGATCATTTGAGTGCTTCCCATCGTTTTGCTCCATTTACATTTACATATACACATTTTAAATATATTTTATATAGTTTAAAATCTGATATCATTAAGTATATATATATATTCATTCATTCTGTGGCTCTCAACCATAATTTGCTTCTTTGTGTATTTGGTAATTTTTAATAATGGGTTCATTTCCAATAAGAGACAATTTAGGTCTTCCATTGGGAAGTCAGAGGATTTACCAACCTGAGACTCCTTAGCACCCATCAGGCATCCTTGGAATAAGGTTAGAGATTCAGGTTAAGTTTCTCCACTGAGTTTCTGGCCTAAGGCTCCCGAAGAAAGGCAACACTGATAATACCTACAAAGGCTTCTGCCCTCTGAACGCTATGGTCTCCCAGTCTGCTGACTTCTTTCAGGCATTATCTCCATGCTCATATTTCCATCTGCTTTTATTTTTTTAAGGGAGATAGGGTGCATAGTTTGGATTCTTTTATTTTTTTTTCTTTCATGCACAATCATGCATTAAAATGTTTTATTTACATCAAGTTGCACTTAGTATTTCATTCTGCTGAAAAAAATCCTATGTTCTTTACAAGAGTTACCAAGATATGTCTTGAATATAAACAGAGATTAACATCAAATATTAGTACTCTGTAATTTAATATGGTTCCATGGTGGTAGATCTACAGATCTCCATAATATTTTGAAATATTCAATGTATTTCTATAATGATAGAGATATAGTCGGGTGGTATAGAAAATTTGAGCAGTTCAGAGATTCACCCAGTTTCTCTTGAGATTAGGTTGTTGAAACAAAGATTTCTGCATCTGCCATAATTAAAGTATGGCTTACAAATAGTGGCTGAGCAAGGGCCAACTTGACATATTTCCAAGATTTCCCAGTGATCCTAAGGATTATAATAATATAATACACTCCTCTGGGGTGAAAGAGTTGGAGCAATCATGATCTGTATGGTAACCGGTAGCAGGAGGCTGCTGGGGGAACCCCCTGAGCACCAGGATCCTAGCCAAGGTTTACCCACCACAGATATCAGCAACTACACAGCTCTTATCTCATACAGAGGGAGTATCTCTGACCATCTCCACCAGCAGGTTCTCACTCATAAAGGGTGTCCCAAAATTCACGCAAGATTTGAATTTTGCGTGAGCATTAACAACAACAACAACAAAAATAAAAGCCTAATTTTACTTGGTTTATTGAATCAGATTCTAATATCTGTTGCCCTTTGATTTCAATCCTTCACTTTGATAAGCATTACCAAGTACCAATTATGGCCCAGGAGGAGGGACAATGAAGACCAATGAAGACCACGGCTTTGTGTATGTGCCAGCAAAGCTGTGGAGGCCATTTACCCGATGTGCTATTCCATACATAACCCTATACTGAATACTTCATGAATCAATAAAATAAAAAATTACAATTTTTAATTATAAACCTGTGTTTTCTATCAAAATTACTTCTTGCGTGAATTTTGGGACACCCTTTACAAGCATGCTCCCACCCATACTTATTTTACTATGTGAAGAAAATTTAGCAGGACAGTGCAATTACATTTGAGACCTGGAGGAAGAGGAGAATAAAGGAAGTTGAAAAGAGAAGGGAAGAACCGAGAAAGTGATTTTGAACCAATGAGTGTGATTATAATTTGTCAGGCTAGAAAAAAATAAGTATATGATAGTCTACACCAGATCGTTTCAACCTGTGGGTTGCAACCCCTTTGGCGGTCGAACGACCCTTTCACAGGGCTTGCCTAAGACCATCCTGCATGTCAGATATTTACATTACGATTCATAACAGTAGAAACATTACAGTTATGAAGTAGCAAAAAAATAATTTTATGGTTGGGTCACAACATGAAGAACTGTATTTAAAGGGCCAGAAGGTTGAGAACCACTGGTAAACCTAAGTTTCCTGACGATTTAAATTTACTTTTTAACTCTGGCAAAGAAGAACAGGCCTTTGTGTGTGTGTGTGAAATAAAAATAAAAATGCTTCTGTGACTAAAATAAAGGAGACTCTCTGTTTGTACACAGCAGACTGTCACTTGCACCGTTCGTATCCTCTGTTGGAAAATTTAATTTAATAGAAAAATGTATCACTCCATTTATAATGTGGATGGTAAAAATTTGTTCCATGGAAAACTCATATTGCCAGGAACTTCTAAGCTTCATGTAAGTTGATTTCTTATAAAGATTAACTAGTATTGCTTAAGCACAGTGTGGTATATATTGTGTTAGAGATATATATAAATCAAGTAGCACAGAGCCCAAGCAACATGTAATGCGACGGATTTCTTTATTTCAGAAGTAATTTTCCTGATGGAATTGCTATGCTTCATTTCTAGCAATAGATTTAACTCAGGTAATCTAAAGCGAGGGAATGTCAGAAAGCTGCCGATTCTCCAGAGAAAGGGGCTCATCTTATTAAGCAGTGCAACTGTGACAGCGTGTAGGGCATTTCTCAATTAACTGTCTTTTCCGAGAAGGTATTTTACACATTGGGGAACATCATATGCTCAAAGGTTCCCCGATAGCACTACTGAAAATTGATTTATGACAGAGAGAATCAGGATCATAGGGCCCCCAAACAGCCTCCTAAAAGAATGATTTTTCAAAACGAAATAAAAGATAATTCAAAAAATTCTCCAGGGAACACCCTATGCATCATGAATGCCTCTGAAGCAGTAGTCAACTAAAAATTCAATTTGTTTCCTTTAGAAGAGATTAGAAATCACAAAACAACTCAAGCCAACTGCATCACAATTTGAAATAGAATATTTTACAAAGAGGTTTCACATTTTTTAACATTATTTGGACACCATATTCTTGTACTAAACATCAGTGATAGTAAGTGATTCTCAATAATGAGTTTGCCAACCACTGGTCTAGATTATTTATTTACTAGAGGCCTGGTGCACAAAATTCATGCACTCGAGGGTGGGGGGGTCCCTCAGCCCAGCCTGCACCCTCTTGCAGTCCAGGAGCCCTTGGGGGATGTCTTCAGTTGGACATTCTTAGTTAGCGCTGCCAAGGAGGCAGGAGGGGCTCCTGCCACTGCCGCTGCACTTGCCAGCTGTGAGCCCGGCTTCTGGCTGAGCAGTGCCCCCCCTGTGGGAATTCACTGACCACCAGGGGTCAGCTCCTGCATTGAGCGTCTGCCCCCTGGCAGTCAGTGCGCACCATAGCGACTAGTTGTTCCACCATTCAGTCCGTTTGCATATTACCCTTTTATTATATAGGATTTATTTACTTACTTATTGCATGTGAATGTCCAGTTATTCCAACAGCATTTGTTGAAAAGACTATCTTGGATCTATTGTATTGAAACCAAAATGTGGGGTGTAGAATCTGAGTTCATTGTCGCTCAAAATCAAAGAATGAAGTCCTAGACAAAAACGGTCAGGGGAACCGAAGTTTATTGAGAGAAACCAGCCCTAGAAGAGGTGCAGCTGGGTTTCTAGGAGCAGGCAAGTGTCCAGAGCTTACTTTCCATGTAATAGTCAGGAGTAGTTCAGAACCCAAGCTAATTAATGTCTAATAGTCCACGTGTGGAGGCCCGCATGGCCATAAGCCACGTGGGTGACATGGAGCACATTTCCTACCATCAACCCAAGAATCTAGTGTGCTGGGGGGCGGGGTGGGGGAGGGGAGAGAGAGGAGGAAGCAAAGCACGCATGCTTTTTCTGTGTATACACTTGTTAGTTCCTGAGTGGTCCTTTCAAATAATTTTGCCTTAGCAACATCCTTGGGATTGATTTTTATGCCTTACTACCTTGTGATTGGCTATCTGCAAGCTGCCTGTATAGTAACATTCATACATTTTAAAGTTCATGTCTCCCACACTTGCTCTTCCTTCCCTGCCCAGCTGGGGTATCTTTTTTTTAATACATTTTTATTGATTTCAGAGAGGAAGGGAGAGGGAGAGAGAGATAGAAACATCAATGATGAGAAAGAATCATTGATTGGCTGCCTCCTGCATGTCCCCCACTGAGGATCGAGCCCGCAACCCAGGCATGTGCCCTTGACTGGAATCGAACCTGGGACCCCTCAGTCCACAGGCCGATGCTGTATCCACTGAGCCAAACCAGCTAGGGCATATTAATAACTTATTAATTTACAAGATTATCTTAATAACTGGGGTATCTTAATAACTCTGCCTCATTGGTTCCCAGGTTAATTCTTTTTCCTCCATGGTCCCCATCCTAGCTTTTTTCTGTCTCCTAAGTATCACCTTGCTCTTTGTCAAAGATCATTAAACTGTATTAATGTGGGTATATTTCTGGGTTCTTTAGTCTGTTCCATTGATCTGCTTGTCTATTATTTCTCCAATACTATACTGTCTTGATTACTGCAGCTTTATAATAAGACTCAAAGTCACACAGTGTCAGTCTTTTCACGTGGCTCTTCTCCATCAATATTTTGTTGGCTACTCTGTTTTATTTGTGTGTTTTTTTACCTCTACATATCAACTTTAGAATCAGTTTGTCAATATCCACAAAATAACTTGCTAAGATTTTTGATTGTGATTGCACTGAATCCATACATCAAGTTAGGAAGAATTGGCATCTTGAAAATACTGAGTTTTCCTATGGATGTATAAGGAATACCTCTCCATTGTTTAATTCTTCTTTAATTTCATTCATCAGAATTTTGTAGTGTTCCTTATATAGATGTTGTACATATTTTGTTAAATTTATAGCTAAGTGTTTCATTTTTTGGGGGGTTGGGGGTGGTGGTGCTATAAAAGGTACTATGTTTTTAGTTTCAAACCCCACTTGTTTATTTGCTGGTAGATAGAAAAGTGGCTGACTTTTGTGTATTACAAAATCCAAAATGCCACCACAGGTTTACAGACAGGGAAGGAAATGATGCAGAAACTCAAGGAAGTCTGTCTGCTGAAGCACCCAGCTCTGGAGAGGCATGCTTGGATGTCTCCTCTCAGGCTACCTTACTGCTGCACTTAGTTACTGGCTCTCTCATTTCTCTACTGAGGAAGTGGCATTAGCAGGGAACCCGAGAGCGCCTCATCTCAGAAGCAGCTTCTTCAGCCACCCTGCCCCTGGCTTTAGGCCATCCCCCTCCTAACCTTGATTACACCTGCCTTGAAATGCAGCCTGAAACAGCTGGATTCAGTCAGCAACCCCTGGAGCCTGCCTAGTAGTTGGTTCTCCTCCTATCATTATGTCATTTCTCTTCTCAACCTTCAAAGGTGAACATATTTACACCCCTCCCCTTGTACCAGTGGTGACAGGGAGTCTTAGAGCAGATCCCCTCCATTCTTTACTTTCATAATAGCCTTAACATACCTTTATTATCACCTATAGCACTTTATTGTAATCATTCGTTTATCTGTCAATGACTCCCAATTTACATGGTGGAAAATGAGGCAGATGTGCATAAAAATAGTTTCTCAATTCTCATTATTAGCTGCATAATTTTATATATATATATATATATATATATATATATATATATATATATATATATATATTTACTAGTGGCCTGGTGCATGAATTCGTGCACATTGAAAGGGAATTATCGCTATTTGCTCTTTCTCTATAATAGAAGTGTCAACCAAATTCAAGATCGACAATGAAAGATTAAAACACACGCGTGCGATTGGCACCAGCAAGGGCATTATATGTATCACGCATGCGCAAGTCAACTTAGCCTTTTTATATATATAGAATAAACTTGCTTAATTAGACATGCTTTCTGATGTAGCTAAACTTTTTCCAGCCCAGTGAAGTACCCCAACTTCTCTTTCAGGTAATTTTCAGCAACACAGCAGTAAATATCAACATAAAGCAGATTATTATTGTAGCTCACGCAGGGAGAACAAAGGGTAAAATATTTAACTGCAGCAGTGTTTGACTATATTCTGCACAGTGAGAAAACCTGAAGTCATTTTCAAGGTCCACCATTTCTTACTTCTCTTCAGTTGGGTCAAGTTTCTAAACTTTTTAAATGTCCATTTTCTGGCTACTAAAAAGAAAATAGGATTCCACCAAGTCTCTTACCTACCAACTCCACGACTTCTGTGAGGATCAAATGAGATGAGGCACAGGGAAAACGCTTCACAGACATTTGGTTAAAGTATAAAATGTTTCCACCTTGCTATAAAGCAAGTCGTGTTCCTGGGCTGAAGAAACTCCAAGGAGGTTAGTTGCTAGGGAGAGGAAGCCGAGTGCTACCATGTACCATCATTACCTGGCACCCACAGCCACTGTTTCTGGGTTGGCTGGGCTGTGGGCCACATTTTCTGCCATGGGGTCTCGGCAGTGTTGGCTGCGATTTGGTGGGGTGTCGCTTGGGGTGATGGTGGGGCCCGTGTCCCACTTGGGGGAAGCAGGTGTTGCTTTGTGGGCCCAAGTCCATGGTGCCATTTATTGTTAAATGGCTTGTCGCTAGGGAGAGGAAGCTGGGTGTTGCTACGTGATGTCATTACCCAGCACCACAGCCACTATTTCCAGGCTGGGCTGGGCTGTGGGCTGCATTTTGCACCATGGGGTCTCAGCAGCATGGTGAGGGGGTGGTGGTGGGGCCTGTGTCCCAATTGGGGGAAGCTGGGTGTTGCCTTGTCAGCGCCAGGTCTGCACTGCCGTTCTCTGTAAATAGCCAGTGTGTGTCCCAGCAGCTCTTGCATTAAGCATCTGCCCCCTGGTGGTCAGTGTGCATCACAGCGACTGGTCTGATGGTTGGACACTTAGCATATTAGCCTTTTATAGATATAGATTTCAGAGAGGAAGGGAGAGGGAGAGAGAGACAGAAACATCAGTGATGAGAGAGAAGCATTGATTGGCTGCCTCCTACACGCCCTACACCAGGGATTAAGCCCACAACCCAGGCATATGCCCTGACCAGGAATGGAACCATGACCTCCTGGTTCATAGGTTGACGTTCAACCACTGAGCCACTCCAGCCGGGCTGCTGCAGAGCTTTTGTAGATATTCTTTATCAAGTTGAAAAAGTTCCTCCTATCCCAGTTTATCAATTTCATTACTTCTTAATCAAAGAAAAACATGGATAGCCTCATGGATATACAATTATTAAAATAAGTATTACAAATAAAGAAAAAAAACCTCAAACATAAGTATTATCTCTTTCTTATAATACACATCAGGTTATTTCTTTTAACAATTTTATTACATAATCGTGAGTACAGAAGTTTGTAGTTTGTTACATATAATATATGTAGTTCATCTGTTTTAGTTTCCCAACAGAATCTATAGTCACTTATTAGGCTCATGCTTGTAATTATAACCACTGTTACTTCCTATATACAGTTTTTGCCTCTCAAAATATGTTTTCTTGAGGATAGTTTGAAAATGCTTATCATTTAATATTATTTTCTCATTCAAGTAGTGCAGCAAGCGAAAACTTGAGCTGAGTCCTCCTAAAGAACACAGTGAATAAAAGTACATTAGATAGCTAATTAAACACTCAACTTTTGAATTAAAATTTCTATTTTTGTTTGAAAGTTGCATTTTTATATTAAGACTTGAAAATGATATTTTCTACAAGTAAGTATTTCTACATGCCTTCCACATGTAAAACTGATTATTGTGGGAATATTTTAAAAAGCAGTGTAACGCATGATGAAGATAAAACTCTTATTTAATCAATGAGTCCCATTATCAACAGTGAACAATAAAATTTCACAGTTTATGAGATGTACAGCTTTCAAATGATATGAACTGTGACAGTAAAACTAGCCTGTGAGGCACAAGATGATCTCAAGGGATCGTACTCCCTGCCTTGCTAAATCATTCTTAGTTAATTTTGTATTTGGCTAAAATTAGAGATAGCTTACTAGTTCAGAATTATAATAGTCAGGCATCTTTAAAACCTAAAACTTTATTTTAAAATCTTGATAAGTATGAACGTACAAGGTGGGGGAAAAGGTAGGTTTACGGTTGGGAGTATGTGAAATGCAGAGTTAATAAAGCTACTGTTATAATCATAACCTGCATGTGTTTTTCCATAGAAACCACTGTAAAACTACTTTTGCCCCACCATGTATATTTCCCTAGTTGGGGACATATCAGAAGATAGACTATAAAAAGTATTGCAAGTGTGCCTAGTCTAGAGATATTTAGAAAAGAGAATAGCCAAGCTGGGTGAACAGTGATGGGATAGCCTTCTATGACAGTACCTCTTGTCCCTTCCTTTTCAGCCACATTGGTGTAGACATATACTGTCTTACTGTATATTTCAAAGTTTCAAGTACTAAGTGTTATATTGACCAATGTATGCATAAAGAGTTGAGTAAGTGAATATAACCACAATAAATGATAAAATCAATTAACAAGTAGAATTTCAATGATGATAGACTAGGTAATTCTACACTCTCTCCCTCTCTCACCTCCCCCCGCTTCATTTTCTCTGAAGAAATCCAAAAGCTAGATAAAATATTTTTAACTCTGCAAGGAATTATCAAAGAGCTAATAAGACAGTGATGAATTATGGAATAGGATCTAGAATGCATGCTTTGTAGTCATCAACAATGCAATAAAATGTAAATATGTAGCTAAATAAGCAGATGGGGTCAGAAACTACAAGTTTAACCTATTAAGGTCAACAATATTCACTTTTGACCCTTTTGGGATTTTCATTATCCCCATTTGACTTAGCAAACCTGTAAGCTATTGATTTCCAGTCACTCTCTATAATTTTAAAAGCTGTTTCTTAAACTGGGAGTTCAATTGATTAGAAAATTATCTAGGCATATTCAAAAGGTTTTCATGTTCATTCTTTAAATACATTCACTTTAATAATTTTCCCTCCTTAGATTTTCATATTAGACTACCTTGACTCATAGGAGGATTGATTCCTATACCAAAGAAGAAATGAAAAAAAGAGAGAAAATATATTGTACTCCAGTGATCTCCATTTTATTATTGCAGGATCACCCTCGCTATTAATTTGGGAAATAAATCCAGCCACCTGATCCCCAATCTCATGTGCAGAGTCCTGGGCCAGTTCATTGGTTCATGTGTGGACACTCTTCAAGTTGTGGCAATAAGAATCTTTCCCTTGCATGCTAGTAAGATACCAACTCATTATGTTTGCTATTTTTAAGTCACAAAATGTAAACATGCTCTTTTGACTGTCATATTCTGGTTTGTGGCTTGGAAACAATTAAATCTGGTTGGCTGCATGAAAGAAGAATGAGGCAAATGCTCAGAAAGAGGTGGAAAAGGAAAAAGGAAAGATAATTCCAATTTAAGTTATTGACTCCTCGGTTCCAATTTTTCCAGAGACTGAACTATCCGTTTGGGCTTTGATTATGTGAGATATTTGGTATGTTATCAATATCTTTGCTTTTTCCTTAAGCTAAATTTATTTTGGCTTATACATGTGCAATCATAAAAGAGAGTTGTCTATTTCAAAATTATAGACAGGACAGCACTATCACAAAATAACCTGCACCTTAACCATGGCCACCAATTAATGTTATGTATGTTTTATATAATGAAAATTCTTCAGGAAAGGACAAAGTATTTCTCTAAGCCTCAGAATATGGGATGTTAAGTTTAATAGCTTAAAAGAAGAAGTCAACAGACCTTTGTATTATTCATATTATTAATATCTTTCCTTTAGTATCTTAGTATAGCAAGTATCGTTCTGATAACTTGTATTCTGTTTCTCTAGTCATGGTTTGCTTTATTATATTTAAAGTAATGAGTGAACTATACACATTGCATAAAATAATTAAAAATAGTTATGGGATTTCAGTCCCTAGTGGCTTCAAATGTTCCAAATTATGAAATTGATTTACCAGACCTGAGATGAAATGTCAAAGGGACATGACCAGTTATCCATGACATTTCATTTGTAGTTAAGGCTACAAATTGTTCATGATGAAGTCTTGAAAAAGATACTTAAATGTAAAATACTAGAGTTCTGGGTTGTATATTACTTGCTACTTTTCTGATTCATATTTTACACATTTGTTATCTTTCTACAATTTAACATCATCTCAATATATTTTACTCTACAATATTAATTCAAGTTTGGCTATAGAACAGAGAAAAGAATAGTGCCCGTAATGGTAATTGACCAAAACAGTTAAGGTAGATACATTATTTGATAACATTGATTGTCATTTAATTCAGTCAATCTCATTGTCAACACAAATGTTAAATAATTAAGTTTTAAAATATATAATGAAATAATTGTCGATTTCTATTGTTAGTCACAATTGAATTAGAATCCAACTTTTACTTGTGCCTGTAGTTTAAATCATTTATCATGGAAGTCTGACATTTCACCCTATGTCAGTTTAAATTTGGTGAAATTAATTGCCATTCACATTAAATATGTTTGACAGTTACCTACTGGTGTGCATTTCAAACAAATTGGCGTGCCTTGCTAATTTTGGACATTAGAAAGTTATTCTTTTATTAAGAGCATTGCTGTTGAGAGTTTTGTAAGTTAAAGAATAGGAAGTTTACAATGTTCTGGAATGCAAGAGCTCCATTTTATGATTTGACACCTTGCTAAATTTCTTGTAAATATTTAATTAAAAATATATTAGAATCGTACTTTGGAGAGAATTAAAGAAAATTATTTATAAGCTTGTATAGAAGAATAAAAATAGGGGGATATATGTTAAAGGGCATTTTGATTTAGTAGTTAAGATTGTTTTTTAGGTTAATAATGTTTGTGTAATAGGCTTTCCACTTGAAAAACAACTAAAGCTTATTTTATCACCTATACAGAATGATTTCCAAATGAGACATGTTCTAAATATGAAAATAAAAAATGACAATTATACTCAGAATTGAGGAGTCATTTTTTAAGGAAGACAGGAAAACCAGAAGTTTTAAAGGAAAAGGATGACAAACTAGACTGCATAAATACTAGGCATTTTAGCACTTTAAACTCCATTCTAAGTAAAGGCAAAAGGCAAATATTAGACTGCAGGAAAGTACGTCCCCCCCCCACCCCAGCCCCCACCAGGATGGAGGTAAAGGAAGCATAAAATCACCATGATACAAAGAAATCCTTCAAATTAATAAGAACATGTCCAACAAGAAAAGATAAAGAAAAACCTAGAAAATTGTTACCACCATGGCACAGAATCTTTAAGCTTCCATTTCAAAATGAAAATCTAAAATGTCCAATATTTTTAAATGCAGATATAACATATATATGGGTAAATATACTTCTTAGTATATTTTGTAATTTTTTAGAAAAGTCTCAGATTTCACTATCTTCAGTTCCTTTTTTTCTCCCTACATATCTTTTTCTGATCATGTTTATCTCCCTATTTCATAATAGAAAATTCCTTTGCTTAAGCAGCAGAGCAGACTATTAACTGATCTATGTTGACTCTTTTGTAAGTTCTCATTCTGATAAAGAACAAATAATGCTTTTTATTTCATGAAATTATATAATCAACATGGAAGTGAGATGATTTTATTTTAGATACCAATATGCATCTGCATTATAGTAGTTCAAATAACAGTAATTTATTATTTTTCTAAATTATCTAATTATTGGAATTGAAGTATTTGCTAGGGCTTTGAATTTATGGAAGCCTCTATCATTGCCCTCCTGGATACTCTGATGTATGAGGCCAAATCAGGAATCCTTTCTGCTAGCAGGAACTTGGTCAAATGAATGGGAACTTTTAACTTTCCCTTATCTCTATTTCCTTAATTTATTCTTGGTCTACTAAACTCTCTGAGTTAGGGCTGGGAGCTGGGATCAGTGAGCTTGTTGCAGCTTGAATAATACACACACACACACACATTTTCCTCAGAATTTGTTCATGCTTTCTTGCTAATTTGTTCTAAATTCTATTTATGAACATGCTCTTTAATACATCAGCACATCTTTAAATAAGTAGTACTGACACATTTTTTATCTTGAATATCTTTGGGAGCTTTTATTCTTGGATATAGGAATTTTTTGAAACATGTAGCAATGTTCTCTAAATTAAGAATGCACAGAGCTTTATATGATTCCTGGGGAATTTGAACAATATATGTAAAAAGCATCAAAAAATATACTTATGGCACCTTACTGGAGGAACTGTGTGGAAAGTGCACTGGTAATTCTTACAACTTTCTCAACTTCTTTTAGAAATGCTATAATCAGTTCTACTTTGGGAAGATACATTTTTAAAATAACATTCCCAATGTATCATTGATCACATTAGCAACTTCAAATGTATACCTTCAATTTGGCTTAAAATCCTTTGACTTTTTTTTATTTTAAATACTTTTATTGATTTTGGAGAGGAAGGGAGGGAGGGAGAGAGAGAGAGAGAGAGAGAGAGAGAGAGAGAGAGAGAAACATCAATGATGCATGCCCCCTACTGGGGATCAAGCTTGTAACCCGGCATGTTTACCCTTGTTTGGAATCGAACCCGGGACCCTTCAGTCAGCAGGCCAATGCTCTACCCACTGAGCCAAACCAGCGAGGGCTCCTTTGACCTTTTTAATTGCTTGTATACTTTATACCTGTGGCAATAGTCTTTTTGTACTTAAAAAAAAAAGTTGTTCAAGTATTTGAGGTTTTTGTAACATGTTAGATAGGATCTCAATGCTAGTACTATCAGAGACAAAAGAAAAAAAAGAATAAGAAAATAAATATTTGAAGGGGTAGATAAGACCCATGCTGAATTATTTTGTTTTAGAAAGACTTTAAGAAGCTTCTTCATTCAATCAATGGGTATATACTTTAAAAAATCTTTATTGTTGAAAGTAATGCATATGTTCCCCCCCTTTTTTTTTACCCACTGACCCTTCTAGCTGGCCCTGCTCCCTGCCCCAGGCCTTTACCACCCTATTGTCTGTGTTCATGAATTATGCATATATGAATACAAGTTCTTTGGTTAATCTCTCCCTTCCACCCCCATCTTTCCTCTGAGATTTGACATATACTTTTGAGTAGTAAAACCATCCCTTTATCTTCCAAACACACACACACACTTTACTTTTGCTATCAGATATTTTTATTTTTTAAAACACTTTTATTGATTTCAGAGAGGAAGAGAGAGGGGGAGAGAGATAGAAACATCAATGATGAATCATTGATGGGCTACCTCTTGCACGTCCCCTACTGGGGATCGAGCCTGCAACCCAGGCATGTGCCCTTGACCGGAATCGAACCCAGGACCTTTCACTCTGCAGGCTGACGCTCTATCCACTGAGTCAAATCAGCTAGGGCTGCTATCAGATATTTTTAATCACTGGTGTATATTTGTGTGTAAGTTTTCAATCTATTTCCAAATTTCATGATATGCTTTTAGAAAGCTGAATGATACAGTTTTAAATATATTTGCTTCTGTCACTTTCTTATTCAGAAAATAAAAGTATTTGTTACTTTTCTTTAGTGAGAAGGAAAATGGAGGGGTGGGGTCCAGATAGGTGTCACTGAAATGCTGACCCAAAGCAATGTGGTAGAAACTAAGAAACTGAACCCAAAGCAAGATGATAAATATGAAGTGTTTGAATAAGGCTGATGGGTTTTAATCTATAGCCAAGAATAAGGCTAAAGAAAAGCTAAAGAAAGTTTGAAATCAGAGAAGGAAAGCAGTTTCATGAGATATGGTATTACTGGATGGGGCAATGCTCTCTGCATCTTCGAAGGTAAGTGAAAGATGATATTCCAGAATAAAACCAAGCACACAGATCAAAGAGCTAGAACACTCATTTTTAATCTCCACAGCACCAGCAAGTTCATAGAGGAGAAATAGGCAAATGTATTCATCATTCTGGCCTCTGATATTCATTCCCTGTGGAAGAAGTATTACTGACCAGAGTGTGGGCATATTGTGAAAGAAATACTCATTAAGACCTAATCAGCTATTAACATCTCAGTGTGGTTATATTGTTTTAGAGTTAAATTCCTAAAAGTCTTTAGGGACAGGCTAAGCATCAGCCTGTATCATCATATGACTTGGTCTGGAACAATTTTAATACATGGCTCAGATTCTTTGAGCGTGATCTGCCGTAGGTCAATTTTTCACTCACTTTCCTCTATAAAAGAGGTAAAATTAGGCAGCTGTAACTTTCTGGTCCAGAAGGAGACAAATGAACCTTTTTATTTCAAACTGCTTCCCCCAGCACATCTTTTTAAATGTAGACAGATCAAGCTAACAAGCAATGAAATTTAAAAAGCTTCATGCACATCAACTGCTCGGTGGTCACCGGGGTCTTCTCCACCATTCCTTCGAATGCATTAATCTGTTTTAGTTCTTTCCTGGTGCTGTTGAAACGCCCCTCTGACTTGAGTGTACTCTTAAGCTTTATCAGCAGGGCAGTGTGCATGGAAAGGCATGAAGCTGTACTATTCAATTTACAGTTAAAAATGATTACCACTCACTTAAAATTTTTTTTTGGGGGGGGCAGTTTAAGATGATAACACCTTTTAAAAACAATAGTTTGATTATTTAGAAATACAATGAACAGACATCAAGAGAAGGAATTATTTTTCTATACCTAAATTTATAGCTCAGGCAGGAATTCACCCACTTTAAAGGGAAAAGTTTTCATCTAAAGTAGGTCAGAAGCCATTTATATGCACTCATGTAAAGTTCATAGGGAAATATTTCTGAGTTTTTTAAATAAATAAAAAGATAGGGTGAAATAGTAATAGAGTGAATTAAAATTAATTTTAACTTTCTTAATTTCATTAGCTCATTATTGTAAGTCCTAAATAGGTGTATTTATTTGAACTAACATTTAATTCCAGCTGACTTTATAGCTTTTATATTTGAAAGATTATGGGTTACTTCAATTAACTCTGAGCAATGTTTTAACATAATGTTAATTATATTTACCTTTAATTTAATACCTGGGAGTAATCTGACATTGAGACGAAAGTAGATTGTATAGTAGAGTCAATGAATTGTAATTATTTTTATCTTGAGTAATTGTTAACGGCAATTTTAAACACAAAATACCTTGGAAAGGTATTACTCATTTTCTTCATCTATCTCTGCCAGTTGTCTTCAGGACTCCAAATCTGTGCTGTGTGATAGTCATTTTCCACCTCACACTAATTATGTTAGCGAGCTTTAACTGTAGTGATACATTGGAAAGCAATTCCTTTGGTGTGAAAAAAAATGCCATAAAAAGAAAACTAGACTGCACTGAAGCATCAACAAGAACCAATAACTATAAAATACAAGAAATTGTAGAGTGCACTATTAAACACAATTGTCATGATCCCTTTAAGGTTTTTCCAAATAGGAAATGAGTCTTCTAGTGAGCTTGGAGCCTTGTATTAATATTTTAAAACAATATATTTTAATGTAAATTACACATTCAGAAAACTACACAAATAGTGTAGTTTTAGTTAGTAACCAAAACAAAATACCCTTTTAATGACCTCTTTGTTCCTCAGCCACCCAGATTAAGAAATAAAACTTTGAGAGCAATTCCAGAAACTCTTCCAAAGGGCCATCCTGATCATAAATCCCTCCTTTCCACAAAATAACCACCATCTCCATTTCTATTTTAGTCCCTTCCTTGTTTCTTATTCTTTTACCAAACAAAGGTACATTTCCAGACTGCCTCTTTATAAAATTTCATATATTGTTTAAGTTACAACAAATTATTATCCACATATATAAAATGAGATATACATATCTATTTACATAGGACTTAGTCAAGTTACCAGATATCCCAAATCTCAAAATAATGATTGTAGGGAGCTGCTATAGGGTTAAGCCTTGGACTGACCTGTTGGCAAAGCCACAAACAAGTCCCAGCTTAGAGGGCACAGACCTCTTAGCATAATTAAGCTTGACCGCTCCCTAGATCCTATCTGGGTAGCTAATGGGCTGTGGGAGATGCAGCAAGTGCTGTCAAAACAAGTGAAACTCACAAGAACATTGTAACTATGGTGACCACTACCTTGTTTACTTCTGGCTATAAAATAAAGGCTCAGCTTACCTCTGGATCTCTCTCTGAGACCTCAGCCAAGCACAGGTGATCCACCCAGCTTATTCTTTGTCTTTTCTAAATCCTTCTCCACGACCTCCCCACCCCAGGCTCACCAAACCATTGGCTGTACTGGCCCAGCACAAATGATGGCATATGAGACATGTTTGCCATAAAAGGAGTTGGAGATAAGTACCATAAACTGCTTTGATCTTACTGCTTTTGCTTCCTACATGTGTTGCATTATGGTCTGATATGGCTGCTCAATTTCTGGACATTGCATCTGCAATCTAGGTAGCCAGAAGTTACAAGGACAAAGGGGCATGCCCCCTCCCATTAGCAAGAATTCCCACACACTTCCGTTTACAGTTTATTGAATGTAGTCCTATTTAACTGCAAAGTGATCTGGGTAATGTAATTTGTATTTAGGAAGAACATATATTTTTATAAAGTCTGAGAATTCGTTTACAAAAGGCTGCCTGCACCTTTGGCTACATGCACACCTTTTCTCCCACATAGGGAATCCCTCCCCACAGAGAAGCAACCAAAAACCTCATAAAGTAACTCCATTCATCTGAGATTGAGTATGTTCAAGTGATTTACAGCCCTGTCCATAAGGTCCAGAGAAGTTGTCTGCCGGGAAATGTCAATAAACAATTTACAAGTAAGGATAAGAAATCTGTGAAACAAAATATTTCCCATTTAGAGAGGAAACAATGGGAAACACAGCCTCAGGTGTAAAGAGCTTTTATGAAATGTGCAGAGACAGAGAGAGTGAGGGACAGATGCCTTTCCTGGTGATGATGTACCTGTGTTTCTCCATGTGCAGGGCCTAGACCTGCTGTTGGCTGAAGATCTCTTGTCTGCCTGGATTTACATTTTTCTTCCTCCTTGTCCCAAATTCTCCATGACCACATAATAGGTGGACACTGGAAAAATAAGCCCTTAGTGGGGGTTCCACACCTTTTGAAGGCCACTTCCTTCTCGTGCATCTATCGGATCCCAGATATTTAAAAACTCTGAGAGACCAAACAGAATCTTCTTTCAAATTATTTCCCTCACAAGCTATTTCCTTTTTGTTGATTTCCATACAAAGACCTAATGTGTACATTTTATGAGAGCTTGAGAACTCTTATGTTTCACTTGCTAGGCTGTTCTCAGTCCATTTTCCTTTCTCAGTTTAGTGGCTATGGCTTGGTAGTCATCATAAAGAATTTTAGATGAATCCCTCAATCCAATTTCACACACTGCTATTATTATATAGAGGCTGATGAGTTTAAATCTGGGGGTGAACAGTGGGAATGGAGTAAGATTTTGAAGAACTTGTGCATAGTCTACCTTGGATGGTGGTTACTCATTTTCCTAACTGGATTTAAGCAATAGACAGCTATGGGGTTGGTTCATATATGACTATAGAGTCTGCCTGCTGAGGTTTTAATTTAATTAGAAATGGGTAATATTTCAATAAATATGCTAGAGATATGTTTCTTATTATTTCCTGTGTATATATTTTTGGTAATAGCTCAAGAAAAAAATGAGAAAAATGTGTTTTAACAATTACAAAATACAGAATGAAAAAAAATTTTTTTCTCCCTAATGTTCAAGAAGACATGATTTTATGAGAGCAACTTAAAAACTAAGAAATGAAATTAGTTATGTATTATACAAAATGCAGTTTATCATTGAAAATATTATAAATAAAATATAAATTTCCTATTGATTCTAAAATCTTAAGCATAGAACAAGTAAATTTGAAGATATATTTTCTCCCAGACATATTTTCTAAATAAAAATTAGAAGTTGTAGAATGTAGATCTTAGCTGATGAATTTATGCATTTTCCCCTAGGACAGTGGTCGGCAAACTGCAGCTCGGCAAACCGCAGCTCGCGAGCCACATGCGGCTCTTTGGCCCCTTGAGTGTGGCTCTTCCACAAAATACTGACTCTTCCACAAAATACCGACTTCTGCGCATGGGCCACAAAGTTTCAATCACACTGTACATGCGCGCCCGCACGTGGTATTTTGTGGAAGAGCCACACTGAAGGGGCCAAAGAGCCGCATGTGGCTCGTGAGCCGCGATTTGCCAACCACTGGCCTAGGTAATGATAAATACAGATTTTTCTCATGTATATCAACACTTATTTCTCTCGTGCATTTCCGACCACTGCCCTAGGATTATAACCCTAGAAAAATTGCCTCAAACTTTATAGGCTTTATGCAGACTTTATGTTTCCCTAAAGCTGGAACCTGATAATCCTGTCACACAATTAAATCTCTTTTATGTAATGAAGAATATATTTTATTAACCATAACTATTTAAAGTCTCTTTCTATAGAGACACAATATAATGCAAAATTATAAATTAAAGTAGTATCTTAGATCCATTTCCTTTAACAGAATTGAAAAGTTTTTCAAAGCTCTAGACCAGTGATGGCAAACTTTTGAGCTCAGCGTGTCAGCATTTTGAAAAACCCTAACTTAACTCTGGTGCCGTGTCACATATAGAAATTTTTTGATATTTGCAACCATAGTAAAACAAAGATTTATATTTTCGATATTTATTTTATATATTTAAATGCCATTTAACAAAGAAAAATCAACCAAAAAAATGAGTGTCATATGTTCGCTATCACTGCTCTAGACTTACCTCCCTATACTCATTCACACCCCTTCTAAACTTTATAACAGTTTTATTTGAAAGAAAATTCAGGTTTTCTCTCGACTAATATTTAACCAAAGATAAAACCAACTTTGATTTAGTTTGGGAGAAGTAAAGATCAAGGGAAATTGTTATCTAATCCTATATAATAAAAGGTTAATATGCAAATTGACCCTGATGGCAGAACAACCGACTGGGAAAGACCAGTCACTATGACGTGCACTGACCACCAGGGGGCAGATGCTCAATGCAGGAGCTGCCCCCTGGTGGTCAGTGCGCTTCCACGGGGGGACCTCCACTCAGCCACAAGCTGGGCTGATGGCTGCGAGCACAGCAGTGGTGACGGGAGCCTCTTTCACCTCTGTGGCAGTGTTAAGATGTCTGACTGCAGCTTAGGCCCGATCCCCTGGGGAGCAGGCCTAAGTTGGCAGGTGGAAATCCCCCAAGGGATCCCAGGCTGCCAGAGGGATGTCTGACTGACAGCTTAGGCCCAATCCCCCGGGAAGTGGGCCTAAGTCAGCAGGTGGATATCCCCCAATGGGTCCTGGACTGCGAGAGGGCACAGGCCAGGTGGAGGGACCCCCTGAGTGGACAAATTTTCATGCATCAGGCCTCTAATTTTAAATAAGTAGAAGGAATCACACATGTGTATACACACACACACACACACACACACACACAGAGTCCACCCACAAATGATTAAGTCCTTCTATGTAGCCTTAAAGGATTCCAGTGGCCTGGATTGACCAAGGTGACCAAATCACAAAAGTAAGTGTAAAGACAGAAGAGAGGTTTATTTGTGTTTAATACAATAAAGGACTCAAGCAGCAACAAATAAAAATGTTGTTTTTTCATCTAAAAAGATAAATAAAAAGTCATATCAACCCTATAATGCAGAATTATACTATATTATAATATAACTAGAGGCCCGTTGCATGAAGAGATTCATGCAATAGGCCTTCCCTTCCCCTGGCAGCCGGCACCGGTTTTCCTCCGGCACCCGGGACCCAGGCCTTCGCTCCAGCCGGAGCCTTCAGTCTTCGCGGCTCCGGCTGGAGCCTTCGTCTTTGCTCTGCTGCTTCACGCCTTCGTATGCAAATTAAGCGCCACTTTTGTTGGGTTAATTTGCATACTCTCCTGATTGGCTGGTGAGCATAGCCGAGGGATGGTCAATTTACAGGTTTGTCTATTACTAGGTAAGAATTGGTTATATAATTTACAGTTCTTATCTTACAGTCAAGTCTTTGTACATGTATACACTAAATGCTATATATTCAGTGGTGTGTACTTTTGTAATTACTTTCATATCCTATCATTTAGAATTTTATTCACATAATAACTATCATCAGCTTCCAAATCCCAGTCCTTAACACCTAATAGATGTGTGATTTGGAAATCATTTAAAATATCTACAGTTAACATTTATGAAAATATTATCCCAGAATACCACCTTCATTCAGCCACAAATATATATTAAAGAAATATCATATTCCAGATATTGTTTTAGGCACTAGGCAGCCATATAACTATGAGTTCAACACACAATCTGCCTTCTTAGAAGGTGTTAAGTGTTGTGGAAACAAAAAAAAAACAAGTGTCAAGGGAGTAGGGAGTATAAGGACTTGGGATGATGTGTACAGTTTTAAATCTGAGTCAGAGAAAGTATTCATGAGGGGCTGTAACTTGCATTATCTAGATGCTTACATGGCAAAGACCGGAACAGATGTGAAGGCCTGACTTGCCTGACTTCTTTGAAGAAGGGCAACAGAGAATAAACCTGCCAGGGAGAGTAATAGGGAAGGAAGTCAGGGGAAATAGAAAGCCAGATTGTGAGAAAAGTCCTTGGCTTTAATTCTAAGTAGAGGGGTGGTATGGTATTAAAGAATTCTGAGCAGAGGTTCATATAATCAGGCATGTTTTTAAAGGTTCACTCTGGCTGCTTGAGATAAGATGATAAGTCAACGCATGTGTCAGCAGAGAGATTTGAGAGATGTTAGCTCAACTGAGGAATAATTGTGATTTAATCAGGGTGGGTAGGTGCTGTTTCTCTTTGTCCCGCCTGTTACAGATATGGAGGCTGCCATGTTCTTTATTCACCTCACCTCTGCCAACCTAGACACAGTTAATTGACCAAGCGTTAGTCATCCAATTCAGAGCATTCTGAGAGCTTACTTTCTTCAAAAAAATTTGTAACAGAAAAATATGTTACTACTTCTTTAGTGATGATAGCTGCAGAATGATGACATATGAAATTTGTATGTTGTTAGTTGTATGAGTTTCATCATAGAGAAGGAGTAGTTAACAATGAAGTCTGAATTTTATTTTCTAGTATAAATGCTCTTTTCTAGCTTGATGCTAAGCCTATTTTCTTTAACAAGGGACCTTCAGGTTGTTACATGCTTTTATCAATCCCTGCCCTCAGTCCCTGGAGTCGCCTCGGGCTGGTCCGGCCTTCTCCGGGCACCTCTCTGCTTCCGCCCCATCTCTGGAGCAATGTAGCGGCTCCGCCCCGTCATGGCGCCAGAGGAGAGCATGGAAGCCTCCCACCTGCTGTGCTGTGCTCCTTCTCCTGGCAGTTGGGCAGCAGGGCGCTCTGAGTGTGAGTGGTGGGTGGCGAAGGACTGGTGAGGGGGGTGCTATGAGCTCTCATCCCCGCCCTCCCCTGCATGGGATGGTTCCGCCTCCTCCGGGCACCTCCCCGCTTCTGCCCCATTTCCAGAGCAATGCCCCAGGGAATGTGCAGGCAGCCTCCTGCTGATAGGAGCTAATAAAGAGCTAATATGCTAATGGTCCAGTTGTTACGCATTATGGCATCCCGACCATTATAATATTAGCTCTTTATTAGTATAGATAGGTGGGGAATATAGAGAATAACAAAGAAAAAATATCACAAGCATATTTTTCAGAACTAAAATGTTTAAGACATAATTTTAAATTTTACCTCAAACTCCTTAGAGTCAGAGGCCTTACTACTTCTACATATATGTTAAACACCATGGCTACCCAAGGAAATAAATTATTCTGTAAATATGGTAAAACATTTTTAAAAAAGCAAAATGTGTCTTCATAAGATAAATAAATTTTATCTTTCTTCTTTATTAATAAGTTAGCATAACCTTTCAAGGTAACTCTAGAAAATGTTTTGTTTTAGAATTAATTTGCAAATAATTAGTGAAATGTCAAAAAATTAATTCACAAAGAAAGGCTCATTTCCAATATAATAATTTTGTGAAGAGATAAAAAATAGGTAAAAGATGAGAATGTTGGAAGATTTTTTATCTAGATAGAAATGTTGAACTCAAGAAGATAGAGGTCAATTTGACCAATATCCTAAATCTTTCCTTCTTAATTTTTTTTGTCTTAAAAAGACAAATAAGAGATATTACCTACAGATCCTTTGAGACACTTTCTATGTGCTTTGGAAAATTTCAACCTATAATTTTACTGCAATATACTGAAAGTCTTATCATCATTTCTCATTAATTAAAGATGATTCTGTCTCTGTTTTAATAATAATTATTCACAATGATAACTTTTGCCATAGACACTTCATAGCCAAATCCTAAGCTTTCCTTCTAAAAATGTCAAATCTAATATTTCACCCTTTTATCTCTCAAAATTCTCCTCAATTTGCTCCCATTGTTTGATGATAATGATGATGATGGTCATCACCATCATCACTATCATAATCATTTAGATCTCATCTAGACCTGTGCCCTGATCTTTTTTACTGTGATTTTATTTATCAATTACATCCTGACTTCAATAGAGGATGTGTCCTATACTCCACCTCCCAGATCCCTAGTATCGCTTCTTGGGCCATTCTCAAGATTTTGTGGAGTTTACAAAAGAGATTATGTTGGGGCTATTATAGCAGCTTTTCATTAAGAGCTGAAAGTGCCCGAGATATTATAAAATAGCACATCATGGATTACTGGTGAAGCAACATGAAATCCCAGCTCCCCTAATTCAAGGAATGACACAACTAGTGATAAAATGAATATCCCAGAGCTTCCCATAGTGCTAGGTGAAAGACAGGCTTAACCTAAAGTCATATTCTCACTGGGTTATTATTTTCCCTCTATTTCCTTTCCAGTTTTTCTTGAGTGCAATTAATTAATAGATAATTTGCACATATTCCTTGCCTAAAAGTTTGCTTCTAGGGAACTCTTATAAAACATGATGAATTACCTACACCTTTTAAGCTACCATTTTTTATTTAAATCAATCCTCACTACTTGATACACATACACAAACACATACACACACACACACACACACTCACTTATTTGCACATGTATGCACATGTCGATATTTATTGTTTGTATTCTTGCTACATGAGCAGTATTTCCTTTAAACCCAATAACTGTTTATCTAAAGGGTGGCCTATTCTGACCCTCTCTGACAATGTCCTTCTTCATGAGATGACAACATCCATGGAGCTAAGGTGATTTTCCCATCCAAAGCTGGCCACACTTCTGCAGCATGGCCCAGATGTATAGGACCTTTAAACCCCTTCATCAGATGGACAATTACCCAGTTACAGTTCCAAAAGAATGCATGGCTTCTTCCCTGGGTATCATCTCCCAATGACAAACTAGGATACATGTTTTGTACACTCTTCTCCGATTGTGGGTGGCAAAGTTGCATCAGTTGGTAGAGAAAGTAGTATATGGATAGGGGCTGATCACATGCATGGGAGACTCTTCTTAGTAAGATGTAGTACAGGGTGGGGAAAAGAGGGTGGAGGAGAATGGAGAATTCCATTTTAAGTCTTTTTTAGGACCTGCAGAGGTAATGATTAATTCAAAATAAGGAAAGAGAATACCTGAAACACCAATAGGAAGAAATTTATAAGGGTTTGGCCAATCTCCTCTCCTCTCCTTTAGCATAATATTCAGTTGGGTAACAAACATAAATCATCCTACTTTTACCATCTTTACCACTGAGTGATTGTGTGTGTGTGAGTGAGAGAGAGAGAGAGAGAGAGAGAGAGAGAGAGAGAGAATGTGCCTTTATGAAAGATCCACTAGGCTATCACTTCCATATGCTGGGAGTCCATTCATACATAACATTTCATTTAGCAAGATGGTCTCCTCCATACACTCTAAATGGCCAATCTGATTCCAGATATTAAAAAACTATCATTTACTCTGCCTCCAGGTCATAATTCTTCTTTCAGCCAATAGAAAAGCCTTGCTCACTGGCATCAGAAGCAAACCCCGTAATAAATGTTTATGCTACAAATGTAATTTAGTGAAATTTTGTGAGACTCTGTTAGGCAGCATGTCCAGAACACTGCAGAGTGTGTGCGCGCGCGTGTGTGTGTATTCATGCACACAAACATCCCTCTTTCAGAGCACCCATCCTTCACATACTAGCACATGTTGTTAAACATTCCGACACTGATTCTATTCTGCTTCTACCTCATAATGTATGTGGAACCTACAAAAGAAAGAAAGAAAAAAGGTCTCATAGATACAGGGAACAGATTGGTAGTTGTCAGAGGTGGAGAGTATACGGTGGGATAAATGAGTGAAAGTGGTCTACAGGTACAAACTTCTGGTTTTAAGAGAAATAAGTAGTCAGGATCTAATGTACAGTATGGTTACTATAGTTAACAATACTGTATTATGTATTTGAATGTTGCTAGGTGAGCAGGTCTTAAAGTTCTCATCACACAAAAAATTTTATAACTTCATGTGGTGATGGATGTTAACTAAACTTATTGTGGTAATCATCTATATGTCATTATACTGTAAACCTAAAACTAATACAATGTTGTATGTCAATTATATCTCAATTAGAGGCCCAGTACACAAACTTCTTGCACGGAGGGGTTCCCTCAGTCCAGCCTGCACCCTCTCCAATCCAGAACCCCTCGGGGGATGTCCAACTGCCAGTTTAGGCCCGATCCCCGTCGGCCTGATCGTAGTCGGACATCCCCCTCACAATCCAGGACCACTGGCTCCTAACCGCTCACCTGCCTGCCTGCCTGATTGCCCCTAATCCCTGTGCCCTGCTGGCCTGATTGCCCCTAACCACCCTCCCCTGCCAGCCTGATCGCCCCTAACCACCTCTGCCTCGGCCCCCGCCACTGTGGCTTTGTTAGTAAGGAGGACCGGACAACCGGAAGATGTCTGGTTGACTCGGTCTAATTAGCATATTACCCTTTTATTAGTATAGAGGTAAAATACTCCTATACATTCTTTCTAATGGAAACTCTCCTCAATTTGGGTTTCAAGTTTCTGAACATATGATTATCTTGATTTTTCTCTGCTAGAACACGAATTCCCAATCTGTCCTTACTAAATCTAAGAGATTAGATAACATTATCATTGCTTTAATCATGAATAAATTTAAGCCAGTAGGCAGTGAATTGACTTTTAAAAGTTTATAATCAAACTAGAGGCCCGGTGCACAAAAATTTGTGCACTTGGGGGGGGGAGAGGGGGGGTCCCCCAGCCTGGCCTGTGTCCTCTCGCAGTCTGGGACCCCTCGGGAGATAACGACCTGCTGGCTTAGGCCTGCTCCCGGGTGGCAGAGGGCAGGCCCAATCCCTAGGTGCAGCCCCTGGTCAGGCTCAGAGCAGGGCTGATTGGGGAGTTGGGGCGCCGCCCCGTCATGCACAGAGCAGGGCGGATCAGGAGGTTGCGATGCCACCCTCAGTCACGCCTAGAGGAGGGGCTCTCACTTGCTCAGTGAAGGCCACTGACAAACACTCATGCGTGCCTGCCATCACTTGCCTCTGTAAGGTCCAGCCAGCCCATAGGGCCTTGTGGGTCTGGAATGCACAGTGGGTTGGTGG
>NW_005871049.1:32942731-32961532 GCF_000147115.1 Myotis lucifugus | reverse complement strand
TTGCGGCCCCCCCCCCTTTCACGCACAGGACAGGGCCGATCAGGGGGTTGGGGTGCCTCCCCCTGTCACTCACAGAGCAGGGCCAATCAGGGGGTTGGGGAGCTCCCCCCTGTCACTCACAGAGTAGGGCCGATAGGGGAGGTTGGGCACCGCCCCCTGTCACACACAGAGCAGGGCAGATCGATCAGGGGGTTTGGGCGCTGCCCCCTGTCACGCTGATCCCGGTGCCGAGAGCCTCGCTGCTCTGCTGATCCCGGTGCTGAGAGGCATATTACCCTTTTACCATATAGAATAGAGGCCTGGTGCATGGGTAGGGGCTGGCTGGTTTGCCCTGAAGGGTGTCCTGGATCAGGGTGGGGGTGCCTGGCCAGTCTGGGTGAGGGGCTGAGGGCTGTTTTCCGGCTGGCGAGTGACTAAAGCTTCCAACCGCTCCTTGTTTTCTTTTTTTTTTTTTTTATTCTGGGCCAGCTTTAGCTCTGAGGCCTCGCTGCTGAAAACATGGATACAATGTTTCGGTCCGCCTGGCTTTCAGTCCGGCTGATTTCTGGGGTTTTGTTTAGCTTCTTATTTGCAGCATCGTACATAGTTGCTTAGACTTGCAACTGAGAGGCCGGCAAGTGAGGCGGGGAACGTTTGAGTCCGCAGCAAGCAAGCCTCATGCTCGCTTCAGTGCCTGGCTGCCGGCCGCCATCTTGGCTGACAGTTAATTTGCATATACTCACTGATTAGCCAATGAAAAGGGTAGCGGTCGTACGCTAATTACCATGTTTCTCTTTTATTAGTGTAGATTGAATCTGCCTGATTATATTTATTAATGTGCAGTTTTTCAGTTATGATATAGCAATAAGAGAGATTTAAAGAATTTAAAGAAAGGCAAATTGGAAACAGGAAAGGAACACTGAGACAAAAAAAAGATAAACTTAAAAAGAAAACCTTCATGTGTCCCCTTCATGTATCCCCTTTTTTCTCCCATTGACCCCTTATAGCCCACCACTGCACCTGCTCCAGGCCTCCACCACCCTACTGTCTGTGTCCATGGATTACTTTTTCATTTCTCTCTTGCCAACATGTATTAACTTTCAAGGTGTAATCCTATCTAATAAAAGACAAAAAGGGTAATTAACCATACCTCCGCTACGCTTCCCATTGGCTAATCAGGGAGATATGCAAATTACCTGACAACAAAGATGGCGGCTGGTAGCCACGCAGCTGAAGCGAACATGAGGCTTGCTTGCTCCAGTGATGGAGGAAGCCAAGGTTCTCCGCCTGCCGCAGCCAGGCTCTCAGCTCCGGAAGCAACAATGTTTCAATGATAGAAGCTAAACAAACCCCAGATACCTGCTTTCAGCCAGCCGCAGCCTCAGAGCTGGGAGCGCCAGTGATGGCAACAATATTTCAATTATAGAAGGTAAATAAATCCCAGAATTAAAAAAAAGAAAAAAAGGAGAGGCTGGGAGCTTCAGTCGCCCGCCAGCCTGAAAACAGCCCTCAGCCCCTCACCCAGACTGGCCAGGCACCCCAGTGGGGACCCCCACCTTGATCCGGGACACCCTTCAGGGCAAACCAGCTGGCCCCCACCCATGCACCAGGCCTCTATCCTATATAGTAAAAGGGTAATATGCAAACTGACCCTAACAGCAGAAAGACTGGGAATGACTGGTCACTATGACACACACTGACCACCAGGGGGCAGAGCTCAATGCAGGAGCTGCCCTCTGGTGGTCAGTGCGCTCTCACAGGGGGGAGCTCTGCTCAGCCACAAGCCAGGCTGATGGCTGCCAGTACAGCGGTGTTGGTGGGAGCCTCTCCTGCCTCCTCAGCAGCGCTAAGGATGTCTGACTGCAGCTTAGCTCTGCTCCCCGTTGGCAAGTGGACATCCCCTGAGGGCTGCCGGGCTGCCAGAGGGATGTCTGATTGCCATCTTAGTCCCAATCTCCCGGGGAGCAGGCCTAAGCCAGCAAGTGGTCATCCCCCGAGGGGTCCCAGACTGCGAGAGGGCACAGGCCAGGCTGAGGGACCCCCCTTCCGAGTGCACAAATTTTTGTGCACTGGGCCTCTAGTATCTAATAAAATGGATAGTAGTCTAATGCCCCCTAAAATTTGATCAGAAATTATGTTCACAGTACCACATTTGTACAGGGTACAAGTATATCATTATAAGCATATATAAAACTTGTTAAAAGGGGTATATTCAGTTAAATATTTTGAGAATAGCAACCTAGTATTTGCTCTAACCGATCAATTTAATGCTAGACAATGTTTTATCTCATGCTTCTGACAACTTTCTAGTGAAAAGTGCTTAATACATAAAGTGTCAGCCTACTTTTGTAGAAATATGTACTTTATCAAGGAAGCAATATACTGCTTTAAGTGCATAAAATCAACTCTTTCCAGAAAAGATTTTGAGATATTTCTGAATAATATGAAATATGTCCTCTCTTTAAAAAATTTCAAGTTTTTCTAGTTTATATGTAATTCTCAAACATTTTAATAAAGTTATAAAAAGCTATAGTAATATTTTAGAAAGTACTATATCAGCACATTAAAAATATGAAATCATATTAAGGTTTGGTATTATTCAAATAATTAGAAGGAAATTATCCATTATAATAAAGATTTTTTAAATCATATTAATTAAAATTTATAAAATATTACTGCTGTGCAATTATGATAATGGTAATGAGACGATTTTCTTCAACAAGGTCACTGTTTGAAATTCAGCTACAATAGTATAGTCATTATTTTATGGAATTAGTTCCTACATTTTTTATCAACTTTATAGTTGTTTTTATGTTGCTCTTTGTAGTTCTTAGAAGTACACTCACCTAGAAGAGGCAAAAGCATCCTATTAAGTTAAAACATTGGTAATATTTCCTTTCAGAATGCATGAATATGCATGTGTGTGTTTTGAATTTAAATATCCATTGATGTTTTTCATGTAAAAAATTTAACCAAGGCCTAATTCAAAAAGTATTGCTTCCCTTATGATATCTGGTTTTATCAAAATGACACAAATTATACCATGACTTTAAATTTTTGGACCAAGTCAAATTATTCATATAATACATAAACTACAGACATTTATAAGATTCTCTGTGAGGTAAATGTCCTGATTTCTACCTTTTGACCCTTCCTCCTCTTCTCTGTCTAAGATTATTCCCCTAGCTGCTCTGCTTCTAAATTCATTTCTATTGACATTTTCTGGGTGAATGTTCAACCCTAGCTTTATGTTTTCTTACACTAAGGAACTTAGTTGTAGAGATCCTTAACCTTTCCCAGTTGTTTCTATCCTGGATATCAACCATACCAATCTAAATTCAGGCTTTAGTTAGCCCTTTCATATCTGCCCAACTAGTACTTCTACTGGATTGCCCAAACCACCTGAGAGAGGGAAACTCACAAGCTCCATTATCCTTTCTCAAGCCTTGATCATCTCAAAGGAGATCACTATTTTTTGTGGATTCAAAAAGTTACTACTATACATACTTTAACATCATTTTTTCAAGGAAATTATAATATCAATTAAAAGTAACTCAGTAGCTGAAGGGCAGATTGTTGATAATTCTCCATGTCATATAATCATATTGTTATATCTGAAAATATTGCATGTTTTAGATTAATTACAATATCAGTGATGTTTACTATATTCACATGTGTTAAATAAGGTATAGGTAAAAATGCTACACCAGATAAAATCTCTATTATGTGAATTAAAATTTACAGTAACATTTCCCATAAAAGTTTATTATTACATTGCTTAACACACATACTTTCCTTTAAATCTATTCATCAATATTTCTATCATTCACTATTCTAAATTCTATTGGAATATGTGCTCATTACTTAAGCCTGTACTCTACTTTTATATGCATAATGTACAAATTTCTTACACACAGTGAAACATGGTTTCAATATTTTTATCTGTCCTAAGGGTGAATCTCTCTCAGACTTCAATTCTCATTTTATGTTGTAGATAGTGATAACAAAAAGAAGCAGCTCTTCAGTAAGAGCATTTTATGACTGTTCAACTGTTCTTAATGATCCTGAAAATATTTTAAGACTGCATATGGATCCATAGACAGATCTATAGCATCACAGGGTAATTTTGTTCACATATAAAACATAGACAGTAATCTGATGTTTTTCTTGGCGTTGCAACTATTGATTTATTTATTTGTACACAGTGAGTCTACATTTTACTAGATGGTCTTCTGTCTTTTGTTCATTTTAGTTTTTCTATTTGATGATCTCATATACTTCGATTATACTCGTGGACTCATCAGCTCCATAGTTTGAAAGATTATCCTTGGCATATGGTGGATATTTGGTTGATCTGAATTACTATGTAACCTTTTAATTTTTACATGTGATTTCATATCTCTAGTAACTAAAGTATGTGTTTATAATAAAATGTTGATATTTGGCTAAAATTTACTGCTTATGCTGGACAATCTTAGAACTGTTCTTTAACCCCACCCCTGCAATTCAGGTAGTATGTGTTTAACCATAGAGAAGCAGTGCAGTAGAGTCATCGACAGATTGAATTTTGAGGCAAATCTGCCTAGACTCATACACATTAGCTGATTTAATTTGTGCTGACCCTAATCTACTTTTTATGTCAGTTCCTTATTAGTACAGGATAAATATCAAAACTTAGAAAGCTTTTGGTGAATTTTAAGTGATATAATTTTAAAATAATTCTTAAATACAATTATTATCTTCATTTCGGTTTCTTTTTAATTGTCCTTAAAGTGAAAAATATTGCAGTAATTACATAGGTACTTCAAAGGTTCATTTATATACTCTGTCTATGTCTATAAGGTTATATTTTTCTTCAATAAACCTGTTTTTTTAAATATCCATACAGATTAGTTTCATTGGCAATATACCAACCATCTGGATCTTACACATTTTGTCACATACTGTCATTACACATTTTGACTACGACCAATAGTTATTTTAGTTTTCATTTGATTTTTAGTCATACAATCACTTTCAGAAGGGGGAGAAGACTTGTCAAAACATAAACCTCAATACATTTAAAATAATTGAAATTATACTAATATGTTTTCTAACCATAAGGGACTCAAATTGAAAATAAATAACAGAGATAATGGGAGAATCTTCAAACTCTTTGATATTAAACAAGACACTTATAAATGTTCATGAGTCAAACAGAAAGGCTCAAGTGCAAATAAATATGTATATATTAAGCTGAATGCTAATGAAAATACGTATATCAATCAATATCTGTGGAACTAAGGGAAAGAAGGGATTCAAGTAATTGGTATAACACTAGATACTAATATTAGGAAAAAAGCAAGTCTCAACTAAATAATCTATGCTGTTACCTCAATACACTAAAAAAGGAAAAAATAAATAAATCTAAAGCAGCAGAAAAAAGATGATAAAGATAACAATAGAAATCAATGAAATAAAAAACAGAAAACCAATGGAGAAAATGAATCAAACTGATAACTAGTTCTCTGGGGAGAACAATAAAATGATACTGATAAAGAAAAAAAGAGAAAATAAACAAATTACCAATATCATAATGAAAAGGGGGCTATCACTGTATAGTGTAGACATTCAAAGGATATTATGGAATATTAAAAACAACTAGAGACAAAAATTTAACTACATACATGAAATCAAACAACTTCTTAAAAACCATGAAATACAACTCATCCAAGATAAAACAGATAATCTGTATCATCATAAATTCATTAAAATTATTCAATTAGTAATTATGCCTTCCATAAAAAAAAATCTAAAGTATCCGATGATTTCACTTATGAATTTTACCAAATATTTACAGAAAAGTTAGCACCAATTCCACAAATGTGTTCCAGGAAATTAAAAAAAAAATAGGATACTTCTCAAACCATTTTATGAAGCCAGCAAACCAAACAAATATACAGTACTGATGAATAAACAAACAAATAAGTGAATAAAAGGAAACCAAGAAAACTACTGAACTATGTTCTGTATGCTTATAGCTTCAAATACCTTCAGAAAAATACAGCTGGCCTTGACCAACACAGATTTGAATAGCCCTGGTCCTTCATAGCCACACACTGGGGATTCAACCAACCCAGATGGAAAACAATAATTTCATATTCCCAGTCGTAGTTTCCCAACCCAGGATTCCCAACATGAAATGGAAAAGACGATTTTCTATCTTCAGTTAGCTGGCTCTGCAGATTCAAAGGGCCCCTGTAGTTGCAAAAGTTATATACAGAACCTTTTTATCTCTCTCTCTCTCTCTCTCTCTCTCTCTCTTTCTTTCTTTTGTGTGTGTGTGTGTGTGTGTGTGTGTGTGTGTGTGTGTGTGTGAGAGAGAGAGAAACATTAATTTGCTGTTCCAATACTTTATGCATTTATTGATGATTCTTGTACGTGCCCTGAAGGGGGATCAAACCTACAACCTTGGTGTATGGGGACACCTTTCTAACCAATTGAGCTATTTGGCCAAGGCCAGTTAAAGGCCGACTTTTGACCTGTTGGGGTATCAGAGCCCTCAACCCCTATGTTGCTCAAGGGTCAACAGTAAATCAATTCCAGCATTATATAAAACAGCAAAATACATCAATGATATGTATACTTTATTTCCAGAATGTAAAGCTTGAGTTCAATATCCAAAAATAAATCAATACCAGGGTAGGCAAAAGTGATTATGTGAAACACAGTTAATTCTTATATTATTATTTATTAATTATTGTATTATTTTCCATACTAACAACTGTAAATTGACTTTTCCCATCCCTATATAATTTACAGCACCAACAGTCTAAATAAGAAACAACAATAATTATAAAAATTCATATAGAGAAAGCATTTGGCAAAATTTGATACCTGTTCATCATTAAAACTCTCAACAAATTAATTACAGTGCCACAAATTTAATTCAATGAAGTATAGCATTTTCAACAAATTGTGTTAGAAGAATTGAAATTAAGAGGAAAAGCAGAAAACCAAAACCAAACAAAAACACCTGAACCTTACAAAAATGTAAGTAAAAAAAATACAGATCTTATGTAAAAAAAAAGCTATAAAATTTAAAAGAGCACAAAAAATCTTTGCTTTGTGATTTATCAATCTTTAGAATAAGCATTAGTACTTATATAATAGCAACAAATCTTACCACTTTCCCCAATATTATCAGAGTCATTTCCTCCCTGAAGTTTTCCTAACATTATACTATCCTATATAATAAAGAGCTACTATGCAAATGGTCATCTCACCCTCACACCTTCGTCTCATAATGGCTCAGACACTCAACACTGGGGAGAGAGGAATAGGGACCAGCCAGGCACAAATGAGCTCATGAGAGAGGAATGGGGACCAGCCAGGCTGTGGCCAATGGCTGTGCCTGTGCCTGCAGCCTGGGAGAGGGACAAGCCACATGCCCCACAGTCCTGGGAGCCAATGGCTGGGGCTGGGGCCCAGGAGAGGGACAAGCCACATGCCCTGCGGTCCCAGGCACCTGCGGCTGTGGTCCGGGCGAAGCCGCCCACCTATGGTCCCCTGCGGCTGCGGCAAAGCTGGCCCGGGGCCTGGGTGCCTGCAGCTGGCCAGAGAGCGGGAAGACCAAGTCCCGGGTGCCTGCAACTGAACGGAGGAGGGAATCCTGGGTCCCAAGTGTGGGGTGAGGCAGAGGCGTTTAGAGTTGATCAGGCCAGCAGGGGAGCAGTTAGGGGCGATCAGGCAGGCAGGCAGAGGGGTTAGGGGTGATCAGGCAGGCAGGCAGGCAAGTAATTAGGAGCCAGTAGTCTTGGATTGCAAGAGGCAGTCGGTCATCCCCTGAGGGGTCCCGGATTGGAGGGGGTGCAGGCCGGGCTGAGGGACCCCCCCACTAGTCCTATATAATAAAACCCTAATATGCAAATCGACTGAAAGGCAGAATGATGGGTCACTATGACATGCATTGACCACTGGGGGCAGATGCTCAATGCAGGAGCTGCTCCCTGGTGCTCAGTGCACTCCCACCAGGGGAGCTCTGCTCAGCCAGAAGCCGGGCTCATGGCTGGCAGCTGGTGAGCGCAGTGGCGGTGGCGGGAGCCTCTCCCACCTCTGTGGCAGCACTAAGGACCCCTTGGGGGTTCCGGACTGCGAGAGGGCGCAGGTCGGGCTGAGGGACCCCACACCCCAGTGCACGAATGTCATACACCGGCCCTCTAGTACCAGATTTATTCACTTATCTAAATTACTGGTTCAATATACAAAGAATATTTGTGTTTTGAGTCCACAAAGATTCCATATCATACGGCATCATCTCTATTTTAATTAGTTTGTCCTCTGAACCATGGTGGGACTGTTGTGCTGTATGTATTTGTGTGTGTGTGTGCGTATGCATGCATACGTGTGTGTGTGTGTGTGTGTGTGTGTGTATGTTGTGCACACAAATGTGTATTTTGTGTGGTGAAGTTTAACAAAGGGTATAGAAACCAAAACACTGATGGTGAATAACTAAAAAAAAAAGAAATTGGTGTGTTTTCTTTTCACTTTCACAAATATTCTTTTATGGAAAAGAATACCATACTATCTTTTTTATTTGAAAAATTGTGCTTTACTCTTTCTTAAGACATAACCTTCCTGATAAGAAAGAAAATCTCTTCCAAACTTGAAAACGGCTGAAGTGTATTACTTTGTAAAGACTAGACAGTTGTACTTACAGGGAATTAGCTGTTTTTAGTCAAGTAGCTCACCATCCTGAGAAGCTCTATAACTGTTGAACTACACTCATGGAATAAGTGTCCCTTACATTCTCAGTCATGGAAAATCAAATTTAAATCCAAACTACAAGGCATCTTTGACAATATCACCAAATAACATTAGAAAGATATGTCTGTTGAAGATGTTTATTTTCTATTATGTTGAAAAAAAGGTTAATATTTGCTCCCGAGAGTAGGATACATTAATTACAGTTCCATGGTTGGTATTTTCTTGCATTCTTTAACAGTGAATAGAAACAAAGGATAGATAGATAGATAGATAGATAGATAGATAGATAGATAGATAGATAGATGATAGATAATAGATAGATACTAGTAGATAGATACAAAATATGAATATATAACAAACTATGTATATACTTTAGTATATATATGTGTATAGTTCTTTAGTTATATATTTAAGTATATTATATAAATATAGTGAGGAAGGAAGGGAGGGAGGGAAGGAGGAAGGGAGAGAGAAAGAGAAAGAGAGAGAGAGAGGTCTTTTATTGCTACCACTAAGCTTTCAGCAGAATGTAGCTTTATAAGCACAACAGCCGAGAGGGAACTATCCTGAACGATTCTTAGATAGTTATTATACAGAATGACCCCCATGTCAGGTCAGTGCAAGTAAGGAAAAGCTTGGCTAGTCTTAACCTAGAAAGCTATAAAATATGTCGAATGGATGCCTCTCAAGTGTGCGATAAAAATGCATCTTCACTGCCGCTAGCAATATTGTCCCTGACCTCAGAGCATTATTGGAGAGACACCCATTGAAGGCTTTAATTTCCACATAAACTGCTGATCATGATGGTTCAGACATGCCAGATGGCAGCCAGAGTGATAAATGATGTTGATGCCTCAGGAGAAATGAGCTGCTAAAATTATATTATTCTCAGCTGGGATTTTAAAACATGCAATATAATTAAAATTGTTATTCCATAGCAAAATGTTACACTTCTTTATTTAATAGAGTGCTAGATAGGGAGACAAATGTGTGTCTGTTTGTTTCTGCAGGCGGCGTTCTTTCCTGCTCCTTGATACCATGGAAGCGTTCCGCACAAAGGGAGGGTTTTGTCCGTAAACCCTGGAGCAGGCCTGTCACAGCCTGGAGTTGAGAGCAGAGGAGGGAACAACAAGGAGTTATGGGTGGATTCTCAGCCTCATTCCAACGCAATAGAAAAACAAATCATAATAAAACCACTTAATAGAGCAAGACACATTCTTTGTGAAATGCTGAGATAATTTCTCCCTGATGGTATTGTGAGATCATGATGCTGACATTAAAGATCTGATTGCTGTGATGAAAAATTCTATCTAACATGCAGATACGCATTTCTCAATGAATGAAATAATATGCTTTATATGTTTACTTTTGTTTCGATGGAGCCATCTCTTTGAAAGCTTATGGTGGTTGGAATGGCCATTCTGTCTGATTCCCATTAAGGGAATGAGTGCAGAATTGCCTTCTTTACTTCCCTTAATCCCCCTCTCCACCCACTCTCCTGTCCCCATTAGAAATAATAGTGATTATATATCATCCAAACATTTCTGGTACAGATCTGTTTCCTCTTAGGATTATGAGTAAAGTCTAGCAAATCAATAGCTGGCAGTTTGGAAAACAATTTCTTCTTGGATTCATAAACACTGGCGGACCAAATGCTGGCTACAAAGTTTTTATGGCCCAATGCAAGAGGAAAACACAGGCCCCTGGTTCACAAAGGAGAAAAAACAACAACGTGCAGTTACAAATGTGCCCGTGAGCTCTGGCCGGTGTGGCTCAGTTGGCTGAGCGTCCTCCCATGCACTGAGAGGTCTCTGGTTAAATTCCCAGTTGGGGAGCATGCCCAGGCTGAGGAAGCTGATTGTTGACCCTCTATCTCTCTCCTCTTTCTAAAATCAATAAAAACATATACATATTTTTTAAGTTTGCCATTGAAAGAAATACAGCTTTTTTCCTGTATTGCATGGTCTCTTTACGACATGGCGTTTGCTATTTAGTAGTTTTCCTTGGGCATAGGAATTCTCACAGACTCTCACAGATATAATGGGCAGAGAGTGTGGGCATGCGGCCCACCAGCTGCCAGGTCCCCCCGCCCACCAGCCTGCAGACCCAGATTGTCCTGTCCAGAGGGCCCGGAGGTCACTGCAGGCTTCTCTGCCCTCCCTCTGCTCTGCTGCTTAACCCACCATGGCCAGACCACCCCCAGGGAATGTGGCCTCCCGGCAGGAACTACAGCATAAAGGGCTTAGAGGTGAGCAAAAGGGTCACCCTTGCTTAGTTTGCCCATGAATGCCCCTTAGTGCTTCCAGTCTCTGGGCAAACAACCACTGCCTTGCACCAGCCTGAGCCAATGGGGGAGAGGGTGGGGGGGCACCTGTATCCATGCCAGCACCTCCCACAGCTGTGCTCAGATTCCCCTAAAAAAAAAGAGCACAGTGGCAGTTTTCTGCTGGGTCAGGGTAAGGGGCCAACTGGGGTGGTGCCACCTGGGGTGGGTGGGCATCTGAAAGCCCTTGGCAGGGAGGAGTCAGTGAAGCAGCCTGAGGCAAAGCTCTTATGGCCAGGGTTAGTATTCTATTGCTCCAATATGTAGACATTTCACATGTACATGTACAATTTGTAAAATTTCCAAGGTGATGATCACTGAGCATCATTATACCTCTGGCAGGTGGCCCCTCCAGCCTGAGATGCGGTGCCACTGCCCTGGTCAGTTGCCTATGTAGCTCAGTGGATACTTGCTTCATTAGAGCTTTGTAATGGTTAATGTGAATCTACCGGATTCAAAATGTTATAATATATACTTTCATAACCCTCAAACTTTCAACTGAGCAACAAGATTTCAGGCTGTAAGATATAATTTTTATATTTTCGCTGTATTCAACAAATTGAAAATTTCAGACTATTTGGAAAAATTACATCATTCCCATGGAAATATTACTAGCCTAGAATCTACAACCCAGACATTTTTTGGGGGGAAGACAATAGTAATAATAATTAGCATTTAACATCTACCAAATATTAAAGCTCACATGCAGACCTAACACTGTGGTTTGATTCTACTTAGGTAATTAATAAGATTTCTTGAGTATGTCAGTCAAAAAAAAAAAGAAAGAAAAAGAAATAATGAAGATAACACTAAGCAGAATTAATGGATTATCAAAAGAATGACACAGGCTCCCATTTATTCAATCTTGACGTTCTATCTGTTCATCTGGCTGTGACGGAAGATGCATAAGTACCCTTTCAAATGAAGATTCCTCCTGGCTGTGCTCTTCACCTTCACTGCACCACTGCCCAGGTGTTATGAATCATATGCAGGAACAATGCAGTGTAACTGAAATGCAATCAAGTTATCTGAAATGCAAAATACTGAGTCCAAAGAAAGGTCACTTAATCATTGAAAGTATCACTTTAAGCTGCTGAGTACACAGCTAATTATAGAACCCCCTCATCTGGAGACCAGTTAACGTGAAGAGCTGGTAACTCTCCAACAGGAGTAGCATAGTTTAACTTCAAATGCTCCTGGAGGTGTCCTTAAGTTATGCATTTCAATAACTAGACAATTTGAAAAAGAAAACATGCATTGGGGAAGGTATAGAATTAGCTCTAATAATCAAATATTGCTCCTGGCAGATTAAAACACATTTAGTTTGTAGCAGCTTCTGCCTTAAAACAAACAACCAAAAAGTTTCTAAACTAAAGAGTAATTTTGTATGATCACTCTTTCTGCTTTAGGATAACATTACTCCTATTAATGAAAAAAGTATGTCTATGCTTAAAACTTCCGAGATTATTACAATATATGTAATGATTTATAATAGTTTCAAAAGGTAAATATTGTCAGTAAACTTCTAAGTTTATCAGAAGTCCTTGGAAGTAACTTTAATTTGTAAATATATTCTTATTAACTAAAATTTAAGATGCCTAAGTTTTGTCTTTAATACCTTGGGCAGGAATAAGAAAAATGACCAGAAATTTTTTTTCACTCAATAATTTTGATCTTTAAGCTAAACACATTATCTTTGTTTTAATATTCAGATGCAATCTTAGCAATGTGGGGTGGGGGGTGAGACATAGGCTAGTGGCCACTCACAGACTTCATAAGACAATGACTAATTTATATATTAATAAATAATTACTAATGTAACTTTTTAAATTTACTTTGTTAATGTTGTAGGTTTTACTGATTTCTGAATGTTAAATCCAAATTTTAATTCCTGGGATAATCCCCTTTGTCATAAAGCAGTATCCTTATATGTATTGCTAAGTTTATTTTGCTAATGTTTAGTTTAGGCTTTTTCCACCTATATTTATGAATATTATTATAAGTGATTTCTTGTAATGCTCTTGTCAGGTTTTATAAGCATAACTAAAATAAAAGTGCTGAGAACTCTTTCCTCTTATTAACAATATGAGATAATTAGTGCAAACTGGGAATGAGTTCTTCCTTAAATACTAGTATTTAGCAATTTTTACTAGAAAAGCCCCAAATCTGTAGTTTTTATTTTTGTGGAAAGGTATTTATATATGTACTAGAGGCCCAGTGCACGAAATTCATGCAAGGGGAGGGGAGGTCCTTCAGCCTGACCTGCACCCTCTCCAATCCGGGACCCCTTGAGGGATGTCCAATTGCTGGTTTAGGCCTGATCCCGTGATCAGGCCTAAACCAGCAGTTGGACATCCCTGTTGCAATCCGGAATTGCTGACTCCTAACCGCTCGCTGGCTTGCCTGCCTGATTGCCCCTAACCACTATCCTGACTGCCTGATCACCCCTAACTGCCTCTGCTTGCCAGTCTGATCGCCCCCTAACTGCCCCCTTGCCGGCCTGGTCGCCCCCTAACTGACCCCTGCCAGCCTGGTCACCCCCTAGGTGCCCCCCACCAGCCTGCCTGATCGCCCCTAACCATTCTACCTGCCTGCCTGATCACCCCTAACTGCCTCTTCTTGCCGGCCTGATCACCCCCTAACTGCCCCCCTGCTGACCTGGTTGCCCCTAACTACTCCCCTGCCAGCCCTGTCACCCCCTAACTGACCCCTGCTGGCCTGATCGCCTCCTAACTGTCCGGAAGGAAGTCAGACATCTGGAAGATGTCCAGTCCACCCAGTCTGATCAGCATATTACCCTTTTATTAGTATAGATTTAATTTCTTTATTAGACAGAGGAGTACTTATTTTTTTTGCTTTTACTTTTATTGCTTTTGGTACATTGCATCTTCTTAGAAATTAACTCACTTTCTTTACATTTTTAAATTTAAGTGTTTATTTTATTTTTAAAATATCTTGAGTATTTAAATTGTCTGATATTAATTTCTAATTGGGATAATTTGTACCTGTCTTGCACTGTATCTTTTTGATCAATATATCCAGGAGTTTTTTACCTTTATTGCTCTTTTTAAGGAATTGAATCCATTTTTATTTTCTTTAACACAAAATGATTTTGGATGCCATTAATTTTTGCTTTTTCTTACTTTCTTCTCTCAAATTTTGTTCTTTTACAGCATTCTTTTTAAAAAATATATTTTTATTGATTTCAGAGAAGGGGGAGAGAAAGAGAGAGAGAGAGAGAGAGAGAGAGAGAGAGAGAGAGAGAAACATCAATGATGAGAGAGAATCATTGCCTCCTGCACGCCCTCTACTAAGGATCAAGCCCACAACCAAGGTATGTGCCCTTGTCTGGAATCGAACCTGGGACCCTTCAGTCCGTAGGTGGACACTTTATCCACTGAGCCAAACCAGCTAGGGCTTTTACAGAATTCTTGATTTTCATACTTTTAAATCTTTATTCCTTTCAAGTTACACATTTAAAATTACAAATTTTACTGTGAGCACAAATCTGTGTTTTATGTGTCTTAATATGTTATATTTTAGTATACTGAAAATAGTTCCATTGTAATTTCTTCTTTAATTCATGTCTTATTTTGAAATGTATTGATTTATTTTTCCTCATGTTGGGATATGCTTTTCGTTTAAAAATTTGCTTTTTACTTAATACCAAAGTAGTCAGAGAATATCCTCCAATGGTTTAATTCATTTAAGATTTGTGAGACTTTTTTCATGACTCAGTATATGGTCAATTTTCATAAGAATAAGTGCATGTCAGATTGGAAAGAATATGTATTCTGAAGTTGTTGGACATGTGTTTCATACATGTTAATTAAGGAGTATTTGGGTTTTAGCTCAAATGTTTATATTCTTTTCATTTGTTCTTCTGTAAGTTACTAAAAATTTTCCATCGTTAATACAGACTTTCCATTTCTACTTATAATTTCAATTTTATTTAGGTGAATACAAATTCAAGATTATTTCATTTTATTTTCCCGATGAATTTATTTTCTTGTCTATATGCAACATATTCATTTATATCTTTTAATTTCTTCTATATTATTTTATATACTTTTAATTTCAACATTTAAGTATATTTTTTCTCTGTTTTGCCCTTAATTAGGCATTCATTTTAAGCTGTTTTTTTAATTATCTGAAAAACCTTGTCTTTAAATTATAATAAATGTAATTAAGAACATAATTTGGTACAGATCTTCCATGTAAGTATTTGATTTTTATTTGTTCTCTTCTCTTTCTATATACTTACTTTTTAACGTGTTTTTCCCCCTTATTTTACATAGAGTTCTTTCCTGTCCTATTTTTTACCCTCAACTATCATATAAGTCATATATTCTTTATTATTTTATAAATACCCTAGAGATTGGATTAGGCACCTACACTTATTGACCCCTAATACATATTTCTTGAAGCATTTTAATGCCGTTTTTTTTCTATTGAAGTTATACACTGAGTGGCGAGATTATTATGACCACCCAATCAGTACTTTGTTGGGCCACCTTTTGCCTTCAATACTGCAGTGATTCTTTTTGGCATTGACTCCACGAGATGTTGAAAGGTGATGCGAGGAATCTGACACCATGCCTGATGAATAGCACTGTCCAGTTCTGTGAGATTTGATGGTTGTGGAACCAGCTGCCTGATGGCTCTTTTAACTTCGTCCCACAAATGCTCAATTGGATTGAGATCTGGGGATTGTGGGGGCCACCTTAGCAAGGTAAAGTCTCCCTCGTGTTCTTGAAACCACTCCTGCACAATATGAGCACCATGGCATGGCGCATTGTCTTGTTGGAAGAAGCCATCTCCATTGGGATATGCCATCAACATGATAGGATGAACTTGATCAGCAACGATACTTAGGTATGTTGTGCTATACAGACATTGTTCCACACAAATTAAAGGGCCCAAATCATGCCAGGAAAACATGCCCCAAACCATAACACTGCCCCAACCAGCTTGAAGGGTTGTACTCATGCATGTGGGGTGCATGCTTTCATGCTGTTTCCGCCAAATTCTCACTCTGCCATCTGCATGATGCAACTGGAGATGTGATTCATCGGACCACATGACTTTTCCAATGCTTGACTGTCCAATACTTGTGTTCCTGTGTGAATTAGAGACATGTTATCTTGGTAACTGCAGACAGCAAAGGTGTTCGAATGGGCCTTTGTACGATGCAGTGTACAGCTAATTTACCTACTAAGGTCAGGTGGTCATAATAATCTGGCCACTCAGTGTGTGTGTGTGTGTGTGTGTGTGTGTGTGTGTGTGTGTTTATATATATATAAAATCATATATCTATATCTATGTCTATGTCTATATCTATATCTATCTATATCTATATCTATATCTATATCTATATCTATATCTATATCTATATCTATATATCCCACGTTCAAAGGTTGTTAAATCGCATTATTTACCCATATCTTCAGAAAAAAAATCACTTCTACTGTCGCGGTAAAAATCCTGCTTCCCTATTTATAATGTTCTGGCCCTCTAGCAACTTCAGCATGAAATTATAGCTAATTTGCTTACAAACGTCAGGTGGTCATAATAATCTGGCCACTCAATGTATATTTTAAAACACAAACAATATTATCAATATTACATATTTATCCACATATATTTTTTCCATTACTTTCTATTCCTTCTCACTTCTCTGTGCTTTCATCTGGTATCATTTTCCTGTTTCATGAAGTTGCTTTATTGTTACCTTTAGTATTATTTTGCTGTTACCAAATTTTCTCAATTTCTGTTTGACTGAAATATTCATTGTGCTTACATTTTAGGGTATATGGAAGTTGTTGGCTTTTCTTAGTACTTTGAAGCTGTCATTCAACCTTTTTTTTTTCCGGCCTTCTCTCTATATTCTTTTTCTGTTGACAAGGAAGCTCCCAGACTGATTGTTCTACTTTGCTTGATTTTCTGATTGTTCTCCCCAAGATTTGCTCATTATGCTGTCGCTTGATATGTTGTGCTTTATATTAATCCTGTTTGGGGTTCATACTGCTTCCTGATTTAGTGACCTAAAATTTTGGCAGCTTATTGGCCAATATCAGTGAATATATTGCTTCTGCTTTACTTTCTATCTTATCTTTTCCTGGAGTTCTAATTAAATGTATTCAAGGATTTTTCACTCTGTCCCATATTTCTCTTAAGCTTTTCCTCTATTTTTTTGTCTTGTTGATTCTCTCTAAACGTTTTATTCTCAATTTTTCTAATTCTCCATCTGCAGTATTAGACACATCTGAGTTTTAAATTTAAGCTATTGTATGTTACAGTCTGAACATTTATAGTTGATTTTTTATAGATTTGTACTCTCTGCTGAAATTATCCATTTTGCCTGCTGTGGCCACAGGAAGTAATTTCTTTGAGGGGCCATGCACATAGACTTCCTTAGTTTCTACCCATGCTTGGAATTGGGAATTGAGGGCTATACATTTATTTTATTGTTTTCTTCTTTGAGTACCTTTTCCAGGACAAACAGACAGATATTTTGATTTCCATTATTGCTATAGTAATTAAGTGCCACAAGCAATATCTTTCTAGTGGTTTATCATCAATGAGCATCTCGTTCCAAAACAATATAGCTTATGATTTAAGTAATCATGATGCCACCTCATGTAATGAATTATTAAGGTCCCATTTCTCCTTTACAATGAAGTAATTTTTAAGTTCATAAACTCTATTAGAAATTCAATGCCTGAATCTCAATTTGAGGGACTAATTCCTGGGGCAAATCTCATTTCCAATTAGTTAAGCTTAATGGGACATGAGTGGCCCACTTGAAGAGTTTCATGAAGACTTTAATAAATGACATATTTTCAGAGCTGTGGGCATGGTTAAGAAAACAAACAAGTAATGATTAAGCACCTAGGTCAAGCAATAATGAAAGACCACTGAGACTGAGGGGGTCAGTGAATGCTGTAACTAGAGGTGGATGAAGAAACTGAAGAAAGAATAAGAAAACACAAAAACTTGTCAGACAAGGTGTGTCAGTGGGTGACATGACATGGAGAACTTGGCTGCAACAAATACCTTAATCTCACTTCTCTCATTCTTAGATATTCCAGTACCTACCGCTGATACATTTAATGGGGATACAATCAACAAAGCAGGGCAGAAAGGAAAGATCTGTTTGGGCAAATGAAAAACCAGGATATACACCAAAGTCAGAAAGATAAGGCATTACTGTTATTTTTAACCACATCATAACTTTTATCACTTTTAGTGAAAATTAGTTCAGAAATTGCTAAACAGATATTAAAGTTATTTTTCTCACTTGTACTTGATTTCCCTCATTTTTGCCATCTCTACTTATCCTCCCCACTTTTTAAATTCCATTGTAGGCACATAGGTAAAAAACAACAAATTATTTAAAATGATTTCACATTTACGCCTACTTCTGAGCTATTTCTTTAAAATATATTTTTATTGATTTCAGAGAGGAAGGGAGAGGGAGAGATAGAAAAATCAATGATGAGAGAGAATTACTGATCGGCTGCTTCCTGATTGCCCCCGACTGGGGATTGAGCCCGCAACTTGGGCTTGTGTCCTCAGGAAAAAACAGGAATAGAACCAGGGATCTCCTGGTTCATAGGTGGACACTCAACCACTGATCCACACCAGCCGGGCACTTGTGGGCTATTTTCTTCCTTTACACATGACATATCTTTTTTTTAAGTTAAATACTGGGGGTGACATTGGTTAATAAAATTAAATAGATTTCAAGGGTA
>NW_005871049.1:32938657-32941758 GCF_000147115.1 Myotis lucifugus | reverse complement strand
CTAGTTCTGGGTGCATCACCCAAGACCGCAGCTCCAAGTCACTGCAGCTTGGGAGCTCCTGTGTTGATCGTCTGCCCCCTGGTGGTCAGTGTGCATCGTAGTTACCGGCTGGTCAGCTGGTCACTTAGGCTTTTATATATATAGATTTATCATTTACGCTATCATCATTATAATCTTTTCACTGGAATTCATATTTCAAACAAATGTATCAGTATTATTTTCAATTAGGAAGAAAGGTATACATAAATATATTTATAATTTTCCTAGAAAAACAACTATTTAATGAGTATTTAATTTATTGTTCCTCCAGCTCATATTTGGTTTTGTCTGAATCTTTTGTGTTAGAGCTCATTCCTTGAGAAAAAAAAGAACTATTTGTTCAGATGCTGAAAGACTCAGAAGCAGGATGTTCACAACTCTACTTTATGTAAATAAAAACTCAAAGGTAGTTGTTCAAAATGATACATATCAGAGCTTAATACATTAAAACAATTTAATGGATATTTTCAGGCTTAAATGACTAATAAAATTAAAGCTTTTTTTGGTGTTTTTTTAAATTTAAATTTTGTTTTTTAAGTAGTAATGTAATGTTGGTAGTTTCCAAATTCATAATGAAGTTTATCATACTTCATTGTTTTAAAGAAATATTCTTGCTTTATTAAACTTGGATGGTGCAATAAACATTTTACTTCATTTTTGAGATCTGATAGAGAAATAAATGCATATAAAATTAAGTGATTGCAAATAAAGGTTTGAACACTATACAAAAATTTAAAACTATTAGATTCCCTGCCTGATATCCTGTTACATATTTAGATTCATGACCTTATAAAACACCATCAGCTACTCTAAAATTATGATGAAGGTTACTGTTAGGGAAAAATCAGGACTTGATTTTTTGGAACTTTAATAGGAAGTAGATAGAATTGGGAAAAAAACTAAATACATTTTCTGTTTTGTACATATACATTGGCCTGGCCAATGATCAGGGCATTTAATTGTTATTGTTGTGATTTTATTATAACAATATTTATAGAAAAATGTTCACCACTGATACTAGGAGACTGTCTAAGTCAATATATTCTAGTTAGTGTTTAATGAAAAGCACCTCTATTTAAATGATATCTGTTTAAGTTTGATCTTGTAATTTATTTTGATCCTCCTTAATTTGAAAGCAAAATGCAAATATTGGATGACCCCTTTATTATATTTTTACCATCTCTCTACATGTGCAGTTTGGCACGTGTATAGAAAATTATAAGACCTAGAAGATTGACTTAATTATATTCACCAACATTACATCCTGGGGAATATTACTGACAACTGTAGAATGGTAATGATGGCCCATCTATTTTATTGTTTTTATCTATTAAATTTCACATCTTCTCAAAATTGACACAGTCCTACTTCAAACATCACTCAAAAAATATGAGCCATAAGATTAGGATTTTAGCATCTTTCTATTATTAAATTTATACACCTACATTTTTCTAGATTAATTCATTTATCTTATCAGAACATGATTTTCCAAATTTACTGACAAATAAACTAATACCTGGAGAAGCTGGTACCCATATAGTAACTACTTTAAGAGAAATAAGAATTGAACTCACATCTCCTGGAACCTGGAAACTGTGGAACCTCATAATCAAACCACATCATTTTACTGACCTTTAAAACTTCATGTCAAACCTAATGTTACATATACTAGAGGCCCGTTGCATGAAATTCGTGCAAGGGGCTTGGCCCTCACAGCCATGGTGGCTTGCCTCAGCCTGAGGCAACCGCGGTGGCTGCCTAGGCCCTCGCAGCCCCGGCTTTGTCCGGAAGGTCATCCAGAAGGATGTCCGGTCTAATTAGCATATTATGCTTTTATTATTATAGATTTTAAAGTTGGTAGGTAGAGCATTAGGCCTGAAAATGATTGACGTGCCTTCTTTTACTTCCTAATATTTTCAAAGGGATTATTGATTTCTTTAGCTTATTATACATAAGGCCAGGCAAAATTAAGAACTTCTCTTTTTCTGATAAATGACATATTTTAGCCTTTTTAATTGCATTAAAATAGAATTTGTAGATAAAAATAGCAGGGAGGAATCTGACAAATGATTTTATTATTCCATTACTCCTTCTCACATACAGTGGCAAAAAATACCTTGATGACTCCTGAACTGGTCCCTCTTGCTCCCTGAAGGTGGGATCCTTTCATTGCCCAAAGGGCCCAGGGGCACAGAGCAGGCTCAGCTGGGTCAGAGGGTGCATACCTGGGAGGTCACCTGCACCCTTCATCTGGACATCAGTGAGCATGATCAGACGTCTATGTCAAAGGTACCTAGTTTACCTCGCTTGAGGTAGAAAGGCAATACTTACAGCCTTTTAATTCTATAGGTCTACCATGATAAATCAGAATTCTGAAATGTGGTGTAAATGAGTCAGGTTCTTTCATCACACACAAACACACAGTTATTGTAGCCTCTTTAGACAAGTCAGTGCTCCAGGTGTGTAATAGTGTACTAGTCTAGTTTCGTCATTCATATTTTGTACAATAAACATATTCGTTTGGTTGTTCAGAAAATTTTACTGACTATTGCTTTAAATACTATATGGTACGTCATCAAAAATAGAGACTCCACTAATGAAATAGTATTTTAGATTAATCTTAAAGAGTAAGGTTTGGATATGAAAGTAGGAAGAATGGCATTGTACTAGTATATAGACAGGAAAGCTAGAGAAAATATATACCAGTAATAGAGCACACAGAGATAACAATAAATACACCTCTTGGATCAGTAATTACAATTCATCTAAGGAACAAAAAGAACAAAGCACAGCTGTGATGTCATGTGGTTCGCTAAAATTTTATCTATTTGAAAGTAATTGCTTTAGCTCTTTATGATAAATTGTAGTAACTATTTATAAATTAGACTAGAAGCCCAAAGCACAAAGTTCATGCAAGGGGCTTGGCCCTTGCAGCAGCCCCAGCTGCCTCGTGTCCCCACCCCCCACCCACTATCCATTCTGGAAGGTCGTTCTGCCATCCGGTCTAATTAGCATATTAGCTCTTTATTATTTAGGATACCTAGAAAACTGCCTGAAGTAAA
>NW_005871049.1:32907780-32935864 GCF_000147115.1 Myotis lucifugus | reverse complement strand
ATTAGATTCCCTGCCTGATATCCTGTTACATATTTAGATTCATGACCTTATAAAACACCATCAGCTACTCTAAAATTATGATGAAGGTTACTGTTAGGGAAAAATCAGGACTTGATTTTTTGGAACTTTAATAGGAAGTAGATAGAATTGGGAAAAAAACTAAATACATTTTCTGTTTTGTACATATACATTGGCCTGGCCAATGATCAGGGCATTTAATTGTTATTGTTGTGATTTTATTATAACAATATTTATAGAAAAATGTTCACCACTGATACTAGGAGACTGTCTAAGTCAATATATTCTAGTTAGTGTTTAATGAAAAGCACCTCTATTTAAATGATATCTGTTTAAGTTTGATCTTGTAATTTATTTTGATCCTCCTTAATTTGAAAGCAAAATGCAAATATTGGATGACCCCTTTATTATATTTTTACCATCTCTCTACATGTGCAGTTTGGCACGTGTATAGAAAATTATAAGACCTAGAAGATTGACTTAATTATATTCACCAACATTACATCCTGGGGAATATTACTGACAACTGTAGAATGGTAATGATGGCCCATCTATTTTATTGTTTTTATCTATTAAATTTCACATCTTCTCAAAATTGACACAGTCCTACTTCAAACATCACTCAAAAAATATGAGCCATAAGATTAGGATTTTAGCATCTTTCTATTATTAAATTTATACACCTACATTTTTCTAGATTAATTCATTTATCTTATCAGAACATGATTTTCCAAATTTACTGACAAATAAACTAATACCTGGAGAAGCTGGTACCCATATAGTAACTACTTTAAGAGAAATAAGAATTGAACTCACATCTCCTGGAACCTGGAAACTGTGGAACCTCATAATCAAACCACATCATTTTACTGACCTTTAAAACTTCATGTCAAACCTAATGTTACATATACTAGAGGCCCGTTGCATGAAATTCGTGCAAGGGGCTTGGCCCTCACAGCCATGGTGGCTTGCCTCAGCCTGAGGCAACCGCGGTGGCTGCCTAGGCCCTCGCAGCCCCGGCTTTGTCCGGAAGGTCATCCAGAAGGATGTCCGGTCTAATTAGCATATTATGCTTTTATTATTATAGATTTTAAAGTTGGTAGGTAGAGCATTAGGCCTGAAAATGATTGACGTGCCTTCTTTTACTTCCTAATATTTTCAAAGGGATTATTGATTTCTTTAGCTTATTATACATAAGGCCAGGCAAAATTAAGAACTTCTCTTTTTCTGATAAATGACATGTTTTAGCTTTTTTAACTGCATTAAAATAGAATTTGTAGATAAAAATAGCAGGGAGGAATCTGACAAATGATTTTATTATTCCATTACTCCTTCTCACATACAGTGGCAAAAAATACCTTGATGACTCCTGAACTGGTCCCTCCTCCTCCCTGAAGGTGGGATCCTTTCATTGCCCAAAGGGCCCAGGGGCACAGAGCAGGCTCAGCTGGGTCAGAGGGTGCATACCTGGGAGGTCACCTGCACCCTTCATCTGGACATCAGTGAGCATGATCAGACGTCTATGTCAAAGGTACCTAGTTTACCTCGCTTGAGGTAGAAAGGCAATACTTACAGCCTTTTAATTCTATAGGTCTACCATGATAAATCAGAATTCTGAAATGTGGTGTAAATGAGTCAGGTTCTTTCATCACACACAAACACACAGTTATTGTAGCCTCTTTAGACAAGTCAGTGCTCCAGGTGTGTAATAGTGTACTAGTCTAGTTTCGTCATTCATATTTTGTACAATAAACATATTCGTTTGGTTGTTCAGAAAATTTTACTGACTATTGCTTTAAATACTATATGGTACGTCATCAAAAATAGAGACTCCACTAATGAAATAGTATTTTAGATTAATCTTAAAGAGTAAGGTTTGGATATGAAAGTAGGAAGAATGGCATTGTACTAGTATATAGACAGGAAAGCTAGAGAAAATATATACCAGTAATAGAGCACACAGAGATAACAATAAATACACCTCTTGGATCAGTAATTACAATTCATCTAAGGAACAAAAAGAACAAAGCACAGCTGTGATGTCATGTGGTTCGCTAAAATTTTATCTATTTGAAAGTAATTGCTTTAGCTCTTTATGATAAATTGTAGTAACTATTTATAAATTAGACTAGAAGCCCAAAGCACAAAGTTCATGCAAGGGGCTTGGCCCTTGCAGCAGCCCCAGCTGCCTCGTGTCCCCACCCCCCACCCACTATCCATTCTGGAAGGTCGTTCTGCCATCCGGTCTAATTAGCATATTAGCTCTTTATTATTTAGGATACCTAGAAAACTGCCTGAAGTAAAACGCATTGGTTTGCATTCCTAAATTTACCACAAAATAGCAAAACAATAACCAAGCATTGATAGATTCCTGCTGTTTGTTCTATTATTAGCTTACATAAGAATTGTTCAGGACCCAATGTAATATAACCTTACTATATTCTGCTCTTTATCTTCATGTCACTTATAACAAAGATAGATAATATTTATATAGTTCTTTAATACTGTTTCTTTTACTCAAGTTTCCTGTAGATAGGGGCCTCATCCATCTTTTTATTGCCATGTCATCTGAGGCTTGTATGGTGCCTAGCATATCATGAATGTGCAATCATTATTTACTTAATAAAGGAATTTAAATCCTGATCTCTATGTCTGTCTAGAGAAATGTAGTACTATGTGATTTGGTTATATCCTGTTACATCTCCACTCTTGGCACCTTGGTGAGCCTGAGCTGCTTTTTGGTATTCTGTTGCCTGCTTGACTTCATTATGAGAGGGTTTTTTGGCAACTTCACTCACTGAGACAATGGCACGCCATTGCTGTGAAACAGTTTATTCCATAATCTGGCTTTTATTTTTAAAACATCAAGCATTCCTTAATTTTTAATATTTGGACATCATCTTGGAAACAGTGACTAAAGATTTCTTTTTTTCCCACCACGGTGTTGTGTTTAAACTATTTAAGCTCCCTTAGATAGAGGTCTCTCAGAACAATGGAACCAAGTCTTTTATAAAAATCCACTGACAATGGATAGAATTATAATGAATCCACTATTGGTGAAAGTTTACAAATTAATTGACTAACTAATGTAAGTAAAATAAGGCAATCATGGAAAACAGAATAAGCTAAAAAATAAACCATACTACCATTTTTGTCATTTCTCATTATAGTTATCCAATTTCTTATAAAGATGCCTGTTTTCAGTTGGTTGCTATGGAAATACACACTTTATAAATCATGTACAAAGGCTGTCTTCAGTTCCAGTGTGTCCCGCAATAATAAAGAAGATTATTAAAGTGGAATCACAAGTGTCTGTAAAAGAGTCTGGTGAGAGTGAAACAAGGAAAAGCGTTAAACGTTAAAAGCAACATTTCAAAAGATCCTATGAAGATCTCATTAAGTACCTGTGGAAGCTGGGGGTCATTGCATCATATTTTGGACAGCTTTCCGAATCTCCCTAAGAGATAAAATGTTGATGATTGATGGCGGAGTGTTCATTGATATCTGACAGCACTGACAGTCTACCTGTGTGATTTGGGATTGTTTTCTTTCACAAGAGATGAGTGAGAGAATCTCTGTGTTAGAATTTCAAACATGGTGTATCCCTTAAGGGATTGAGCACTTCTCACATTTTCTCTCAGTCTTTCCCACTTTAGAGCCTTACATAGCCCATGTCTATTTCTTTAAACATAAAAGGAAATGATTTCTACTCTGTTTTACAGTCAAAATTATTCTGACTGACCCCAGTTGGGGAGTAGCCACTCAGAGGTGTTATGAAACATGTCATCACTTCAAAAGTCATTATCCCTTGTATGCCCATTTGCCTCAAGATCATGTTTTGGTTTTTCACTGTGATCATTGGGAGAACGAGGTTTCAGACTGCAGCAGTTAGATACATTCAGCGAGGAGCAGCAGGAGAGCCTTCCAAAGGAGATGCTAGAAAATGAATAGCAGGGTTGTCCTCTATCCAAGAGTTTTCATCAGAGGGAGCCCCAGTGCAATTAAAATTGCTTCAACTAGGACAGGCACTCTCTCTGGATAGGCATTTTAATTGGGCGGTCCTACTATGGCTCTAAGATCTATCACCTATCTGTCTACACTATGAAATAAGGGCTGCCAGTATATTTGCAGAAACCAGGCGTGTTCACCAAAACATAAGTTAGGATCTCACAGGCAGTTCAGGGACAAGGGATTTTAGAAATCCTAGAACTGACCATTTAAATTGAGGGCCTTTGCATCTCTATTTCAGTGCTGATAAAATCTGTACTTGAAAAATCTTATTGGAGGAAAATGGTAGGTACTCAGTTTCCTAATTTTAATACATATATTCAAAAATTCATATTCTCTAGCATATTTTAATTTTATTCTTCCACAGATTATATTAGGCAAATTGTTTTTATATTCACCTATATGTGTTATAAATATATAGATAAGTAAATTAGTATGGTTATTTAATTCTTCCCTATCATTTGAGAAAAAGTGAGCTGTAGTTAAAGAACTAATTGTATCTGAGAGAGTTTAGCTTTTTACGAATTGTGTGATTTTATATTAGTGGGTTTAGTTTTAAGGGTTGTATAAATGTCAAATACGATTAACTATTGGTTGAGATAAAAATATGTGGCAACACATGAAATTCCTTTCTGTACATGTCTTCTTGAATATATAAAACAGGGATAGGCATCTGAGGCCCTTTTTTAATGGGTTAAAATTGACTCAAAACTTTTCTGGAGAAGTTCTCAAATAAGTGATATTAAGTACAACCATAATAGATTGCCCATTTATAGAGTACTAGAGCCCTGGTGCACGAAATTTGGGCATGCATAGGGTCCCTAGGCCTGGCCAGTGATCAGGGCCAATTGGGGACTTCCTTCCTTGGCTGCCAGCCAGAGCCTTCCTTCATTCCACGTTGCCACCTGGTGATCAGCACACATCATAGCGAGCAATCGAACTCCCGGTCTCCAGGTCAAACTTCTGAGGGGACACTTTGCATATTAAGCTTTTATATATATATACTAGAGGCCCAGTGCACAAAAATTTGTGCACTGGTGGGGAGGGGGGTGTCCCACAGCCCCACTTGTGTCCTCTCACAGTCTGGGACCCCTCGGGAGATAACGACCTGCTGGCTTAGGCCCACTCCCGGGTGGCAGAGGGCAGGCCCAATCCCTAGGTGCAGCTCCTGGTCCGGCTCAAAGCAGGGCCGATTGGGGAGTTGGGGCGCTGCCCCCTGTCATGCACAGAGCAGGGAGGACCTGGAGGTTGCGATGCCACCCCCAGTCACGCTTAGGGTAGGGCCGACTGGGGGACTGGGGTGCCGCCCCCTGTCACACTCAGGGCAGGGTCGATGGGGAGGTTGCCACGCCACCCTCTGTCATGCACAGAGCAGGGCCGATCAGGGGGTTGGGGCGCCTTCCCCTGTCACGCACAGAGCAGGGCCCATCAGGGGAGTTGGGGCTTTGTACCCTGTCACACACAGAGCAGGGCCGATCAGGGGGTTGGGGAGCTCCCCCCTGTCATGCACAGAGCAGGGCCGATCAGGGGGTTGGGGCGCCGCCCCCTGTCACCCACAGAGCAGGGCCAATCAGGGAGTTGGGGCACTCCCCCCTGTCATACTCAGGGCAGGGCCGATGGGGAGGTTGCGGCTCCACCCTGTCACACACAGAGCAGGGCCGATCAGGGGGTTGGGGTACCTTCCCCTGTCACGAACAGAGCAGAGCGGATAGGGAGGTTGTGGCCCCGCCTCCTGTCACACACAGAGCAACAGGGCGACCAGGGGGTTTGGGCACTGCCCCCTGTCATGCTGCTCCAGGGGCCAGGAGGCCTGGTGCACAGGTGTGGGCCGGCTGGTTTGGCCTCGTGGCTCCACTGATCCAAGTGCTGGGAGGCATATTACCCTTTTACTATATAGGATAGAGGCCAGCCTGGATGAGGGGATGATGGCTGTTTGCAGTTGGTCACACCCCCTTCAGGGTGGGGGTCCCCACTGTGGTGCCTGGCCAGCCTGGATGAGGGGATGATGGCTGTTTGCAGCTGGTCACACCCCCTTCAGGGTGGGGGTCCCCACTGGGGTGCCTGGCCAGTCTGGGTGAGGGGCTGAGGGCCGTTTTCAGGCTGGCGGGTGACTGAAGCTCCCAACCTCTCCTTTTTTTCTTTTTTTCTGGGATTTATTTACCTTCTATGGCTGTCACTGGAGCAGAGAGCCGGCTTTAGCTCTGAGGCCAGCTCCAGTTTGAGGCGTTGGCTGCTAAAAGCAGGAATCTAGGGTTTGTTTGGGTTCTATAATTGCAACATTGTTTCGGTCCTGCTCGCTCCAGCTCTGACGGCTGAAAGCAGGTTTCTGGAGTTTGTTTAGCTTCTATAATTGCAACATAGTTGCTTAGACTGCAGCTCAGAGGCCGGCAAGTCAGGCGGGGAACCTTGGCTTCCTACTTCACTGGAGCAAGCAAGCCTCCTGTTCGCTTCAGCTGCCTGGCTGCTGACCGCCATCTTGGTTGGCAGTTAATTTGCATCTCGCCCTGATTAGCCAATGGGAAGCGTGTTGGAAGTATGGTTAATTACCATGTTTGTCTTTTATTAGATAGGATATATATAGATGATGCCACTACCTTGTACTGCCCAGTGCATCTCTAAGTCCATTTGTTCCCTCCTTCTCTTCTTTATATTCAACAAAAAGGTTGTTTAATAAACTGTAAACAATTCATTACATCAGTAGATTAAATTGCTTGTACTGAGTATAGCATCCAGGCAAATTGTTTTATTTCATTAGAAGAACTGTTTTCTGGAGATCAAATCTGATCTCTTTTGTTCATCAGAATTATAGACTCCTGCCTTCCCTTCTGAGTTCATTAAATGAAACATTTAAAAGAGTTTTTTAGATTGCAAAAATGTTTTACATATAGAAGGTAATCGTGTGTTCCATAATTGAGGAGGACTGAATTCTTTAGGTTGACAATTCTCTGGTAAGTAATCACATTGTTGCTGTTTATATTATCTTAAATTATTATTAGGTTATCAGATGAAGTGTGATATATAAATTCAGTCTTTTTTCTTTTCAGTATTGTTTACCAATAGGATAATTTTCAGATCATCAGAAATTATTCTTATGCTAGCCTCTATGTTTCTGACAACATTTAGGTCTATTATCATTGTTCTACTCTGATGACTGCTCAGAAATAAATATCACACAAAAGTTTTAGGGGCTTCTTAGGGGTTGGGTTATTCTCTCATGTATAGGGAACACTTTGGTTGCTGCCAGAGAAAATGTTTGCTAGTGTTCCAACCATTTCTTGCTTCATAACCATTTCCTACACTCCTCCAATATGATGTTGTCAGGATTATCTGCACTTCATAATGAAATATTAATTCATGTTGAGCCAAATGACTGATAACACTGCTCTAAACTTTGTAATAATCAGAACTAACTTTCCTTATGCTATCTATTTTTCTCTTTTGGTTTAGCTTAATGGTTTCCCTTGAACTTAATTAATTCCCTTGCAATATGATCCTTACATGAATTTGCATTTTATTATTAAGAAAAAAAATAGTTCTCTTTTATGTTCTGTATGGAGAGATGTGAGTCTTGGGTCCTATCTTCAGCCTTCACTCTCACTCGATGAATGTTTTCAGAGGCTTATGTTACCTCTGTGAACTTTCCTTTTTCTTTCATTAAAACCATACTGACAGCATATTTTCATCTCAGAGCTCTTAACAATTCATTATTTATGAATTGCTTTGAGGTATCCGGGAGAAAGGTTTATTATTTGTAGTGCTGTTGAAAATAATATAGACTGTATTATTTAGTACATTTTGAGCTGTCTGCTTTTTATGTATTATATAAAACATATCAAAGTACACATTACCTTGGGCAGATTGGCATGGATTTAGGAAGTGCTAGATTAGCAGGCAAGGGAATAGCGATGCAGGAAAGTTTATTGCGCTTTAGAAATGTCTGACCATTTCTTTTTCCCTTCTGGAGTTTATATATCAAGACGACACAATTCGAGGATAACTTATAGTGCCCAACTGAAATTTTGAATGCATTAGAAATATGATAAAATAGAAAGAACTAAATTGCTTTCTTACTCTATCAACTAAAGCTTATATACAAACTCTTCTGATAGATTAATCAAATTTTCATAATATCTTGGCACTCAAATAATCAGCTACATGTTCCATTTAATTTGTGGGTAGTATATATCCCATTGACATGTGTAATAAGCTTCAGTGTTGCTGTAATAAAGTAGGTTGATAACATATTTTTCCCCTTGAAAGGCATGTGCTCTTTTTTCCTAGGTGCTCCCAAAACATATATGTATTCTAAAAACATTTTTTACTTTTTTTATAGTCAGGATTTTATAAAAATTACTTTTTTTGTATGTACTCTATTTTCTTGCTTTGGTTTTCTTCTGTGATTCTGATTAACTGCATGTTAATTTCTCTTGTCTATTTTTAGTATCTTTCCAATTTTCCTCTTAAATGTTTTTATCTCTTCAATTTTAATAGTTATTTGAAATGTTTCTATTATTTTACTTACTATTTGACTTAAGACATTATTTTCTTGTTGCTGCTGTCTTTGTGTTGTTTCAACTTTAGTATTCCTTTCTGACATAGTTTTTCCCATTATTTCTAATTCTTGAGTTCTGTGACCTCAGTTGTCAGTCTAGCTCTGGTTTATGTAGCTCTTTCATGCTTTGTATTATTTTATTCACACCTTATAGTTCATTTTAACAAAGTAGACTAGAGTTTGGATTTGTGTGTGGGCATCTCTTCCTGGCTTGCTCTCCTTGTCTGCAGGGATATTATTCTGTTCTTTATTCTCTTTATTCTCCTAACAACCTTGCATGGGATTTGACATCCAGGCTTTTCTTCCTCTCACTGTTAGATGAAATTAGTCATCCTGGACTTGATAATGAAGCAGAGTTCAGGAAAGCTTTTCTATCTTCCCTGAGGTTCTGCTTCCAAAGTTTTGTTTTTGGTACAGTGTTCAGCCAAATGGCAACCTGTTTTCTGTGAGGTCTGGTTCTCTTTCCCTCCCTGACTTTGGTCCGGGACTTCTCCTTTGTTCATCTCTGTTCTCCCATCTCTGGTGCAATTTTGACTTCACTGTCTTTGAGAGCTGACCAGCACTCGTGTGCTGCATCTGCTTCAGCCATCTTGCTTCAAGTCCTTCACTGACTTCCTACTGGAGAGGGCAAAAGTCCATGGTTACTTTTATTTTTATAACTTTGGTCTTTTTTCTTGGTCAGTATTTTCCTTAAATTTTTCCATAGAGATGGTTCATTGATGTCATGGTTTCTAATTTTGTATATGTTTCACTATGTCTTTCTATTGTCTCCTAATAGGAATATAAATTGTACTCATGTTTGGTTACTGGATCATAACCCTTTGTCCAAAGCCTACCTATTTTGTCCCCCTATCAAACATGATCCTGCGATCAGATTGAAAAAAAGATACTTATCTAATTATCCTTCCTTCTGAAATAACTGATTTTTCCACCATAAAACCTGTGTCATCTTTTTATGAAAACAGCTCAAAAACTTTGCAAAGCTATGTCTAGCTCTCTGTTTTTTTTCAGTAATTCTACCTAATCTCTATTTCTCTTTAATCATTGTCTAATCTTCAATTCCCTGAAAATAAAGTCTTAGTTAATCTAACACATTTAAAAAATAGTTTATTATTTATTTTTTCTCTCTTCTTGCACATTTATTATTCAAATAAATCATCTGGACTAGCATTCATGTATTTTATATCTCCAGCTGTAACAGTTTTCTTCACATATATGTTTTATGTTTTCATGAAGTGATGCAATCATATAATTAATCAGTGGTATCCAAAGTGCAGGATATGCACTCCAGAAGTTGTGCAGGACAGTCTGTGGGATGAGGAGAGAAATCAGTCTGAATTTCAGGCAGTCACAGACCATACATTAGATGCTTAGTGGGAGTTCTGCAGTGTGGAGGGCTGAACAGCAGCACCCTCGATGTCCTGCTCACTTCCGTGTATTGCACCCTATTTTAGGTTATGTTTGCACAATTTCAGTTCCTCTATTTCCTTTCATTTCTGATCTGACCGATGACATTCTTCTCCAGAGAGCTCTAACCATCGTAAACATTGTCATTGCCATTTTAGCTCTCGGTGGCTGAATTCGGCTGCAGAATGAATGAATAGTGGATGGTAAAACTATCTCTGGAAGGTGAGGAGAACATGGCAGCACAACTCTGTGAACCCAGACATGATCAAAGCAGGATTTCTGACACCTGCTTGAAAATAATGCCAGGGCGATTCATCATTAAGCTGGACCTATATTTGCCCAAAAATCATAGATCAAATTTGTCAAAATCACAAGCGGAAAATATAAAATAAACATATAACTGTTTGAAAGGGAAATCAATTCTAATCTATACCTAATTCCCATTTGGTCATTATGTTAACTAAGTAATATGTTTACTCTATTTTATCATTAGAGTAAAACAACAACAACACAATTTTGAAAGGAAAGAACTTAAACTTAATAAAATATAGTTTGAAGTAAAAGCATCAATATACATCATTATCTGTGAAGGGTTTCCTTAAATATAATCAAACAAATAATCTTCTAAGCCATCACTGGTATCACAGTGCCTACTGCTGGCAATCAAGTAACATGAAAATGTTCAAATTGTGGTGCCTTGCATTATTCCTCTTTAAATAGAAACAAGCCTCCTTGAGAAAGAGGCTGTTTCCCATATGTAGGAAATAAATGTACATTGGGTTTGGAACATCAAATTTTTACTAAGATTCACTTAGTTTTAGGGACTTCTATGGTTGAGACATAATTCTTATTTTAAGGCAGTGCATCCAAACCTAAAACTTAAAAAAAAAAAACCACACACACACACAAAAAAACATCACTGCAAATTAGCTTTGCCACGAAAGCCACATGATGAGAGTCAACAGAACAGAGCATCAGGGTTTCAAGGTAAAGGCTTTCAAAAAAGGCTGAATGAGGGAGAACAGGACAGAAGGTGGGCTAAAGAGATGTTTCAAGAGCTTAAAGTCCCCTTTGAGAGCAATGAGATGTAGCCATAGCCAAACAATTAGACACGGATTCTATTCAAAGAAAAGCAAGGTGTTATCCATAAGGTCACAGAGCTTCAGATAATGGGACCCCTCCAGGAATGGCTGAGACAAAACACCACAGTCCTGTAATGCACTTCCAGACACACACATCTTTTCAGAAAATAACACCATTAGCCTCAGCATCTTTAGCTAACAGGCTCAAAATCGCATAAAAATTTAATTTCTTGAAGCAAAGACTAAATCGTATCTACTATGTAATGATTTATATCTAGTCATTGAGGAATCCTATTTACCAATTATCCTTATTATTGCCTACATTTCTTAGATAATATTTGTAATGCATTAAAAATAATCCATACTTTTAAACTTTAAAATGTCTGTATACAATCCTTTAAAACGTCAATTTTTTTAAATATATTTTATTGATTTTTTACAGAGAGGAAGGGAGAGAGATAGAGAGTTAGAAACATCGATGAGAGAGAAACATCATCGATCAGCTGCCTCCTGCACATCTCCCACTGGGGATGCACCCGCAACCCAGGTACATGCCTTCGACCGGAATCGAACCTGGGACCCTTCAGTCCGCAAGCCGACGCCCTATCCACTGAGCCAAACCGGTTTCGGCAAAATGTCAATTTTTGAGGCTATACTTTTACTCTAAAAACTGTACATTCTCTGGTTATATTTAATATTTTGTAATGCAAATAAAGGCAAAAGAGTTACCTTTAATAAATGAATTGACCAACATCATATCATAACATGAACACAATGCTAATCCTGGATTAATATGACCTGATTAAAGGAAGGAAGAAACAGATCTAGAGAGGGAGCTTATCACATGGGACCTAAAATTCCATCAGCTCCTCTGGGACAGCACATATAAACTCCTAATTAAGTAGACTTCTCCTTATCATTCACACTAATCTCAATAACCTTTTATTTAGCTTGCCCTCTTATATAACAACTGTTTGGGTTTTTTCGTATAGTGATGGTTATTAAAAATTCAGTTCTCAGCATTTATTTTTTCTTATTAGTGCTAAAAGTTGAATTTTATTATCTGATTCCATGTATTTATTTATTATCCTCACTCAATGATATGTTTTTATTGATTTTAGACAGTGAGAGAGAGAATGAGAGAGAAACATCAATGTGAGAAACATCAATATGTTGTCTCCTATGTGTGACCAGTGTGCCCAGTCTGGGGATGGAACCCGCCTGCAACCTAGGTATGTGGCCTGACCTTTTGGTGTACGGGAGGATGCACCAACCAACCAAGCCACTGACCAGGGCTGAATCAATGAGTTGTGGGACAACTTCAAACATACTAATTTAGGGGTAGCTGGGTCCCTAAAAGAGAGGAGAGAGGAGGAACAGAAAAATTACTAGAAGAAATAAAAGCTAAAATTTTAAAACTAGATGCAAGAAACTCATTGAAGTCCAAGCACAGGAAGCATGAGGAAAATGATACCAAAGTACAATACAATTGATACAAATAAATTATTAAAAGTGGACCTAGAAAAATAGATTTGTTACATGCAAAGGAATAAATGAAGGCAATACTAGATAATACTTGCTATAAACAGTGTAAGCAAGAAGATGGGAGAGTTACAGCTTTAAAATAAACAAAAAAGATTAACTTAGAATATTACACATGATAGAAATATCTTTCAAAATGGTAAAATAAAGACATTTTTCAGATGTAAAAATGTTGAAAGACTATCGCCATCATCCCTACACTACAAGAAATGTTCATGGAAATCTTTCATACAGAAGGAAAATGATAAGAGACAAATATCTGATTTACTTAAAGAAATGAGCACTAGAAATAGTTATGAGTAAATGTAAAAGTATGTTTTTCTTATTATGTAAATCTCTTTGAACGATAGTGGCTGTTTTCTTAAAATACTAACAATAACAATGCATTGTGAAGTTTATAATGTATAAATGTATAATTCATGTGTTCACTATAGTAATTACAGCAGCATGTCATTGACATGAAAATAGACACATAGGAAAAACAGAAAAGAAAGTCTAAAAATAACTCACACTTATATGAACTGATTCTTTACAAAGACACAAACACAATACAAAAGAGAATTTAATTGCCTTTTCAACAAATCTCCTGGGACAACTGGATATTTGTATGCAAAAAGGGGGTGTGTTTTTATACTTTTTACTATGCAAAAACATTAATTCAAAGTAGATAATAGACATAAAGGTAAAACTTAAAGCCACAAAGCTTCTAGAAGAAAACTTAGAAGAAAGATCCATATGAAATTGGCTTAGGCAAAGATATCTTAGATATAACACCAAAAGCATAGTAATGAAAAAGTAATTGTTTTCTAAGCTTTTAGACATTTTAAAACAATATATAGCCCTGGCCAGCTTGGCTCAGTGGATAGAGCGTCAGCCTGCGGATTGAAGGGTCCCAGGTTCAATTCCGGCCAAGGGCACATGCCTGGGTTGCGGGCTTGATCCCCAGTGGGGGGCGTGCAGGAGGCAGCCAATCAATGATTCTCTCTCATCATTGATGTTTCTATCTCTCCTTCTCCCTTCTTCTCTGAAATCAATAAAGAAAAATATTTTAAAAAAATAAAACAATATATAATATTAGAGGCCCGATGCACAAAAATTATGCAAGAGTAGGCACACGCAATCCCAGCTGCCTCGCTGCCCCGTGGCCCCACCCTCCGCCCACAGGTAATTCTGGAAGGTTGTTCCGCCATCCAGTCTAATTAGCATATTAGCTCTTTATTATATAGGATGATGAAACAGACCATCATCTTGGTGAAATACTTTCACAGAAACCTCCATGGCTAACTACTTCATTTCCAAAACTTCACTTAATCACATGCATTTCAGTGAGACTCACCCTGAATATCTTATTTTATATTGCACACAATATTTTATCCCCTGGAACCTGTAATAACTGTACCTGCCATGTTTTTCCATAGTCCCTTTATCCTATAGTGTATTATTTAAATTTCCTATTAACTATACATAGCACTTACTATCTATTACTCCACTAGGCTGTGTGGTTCATATGGAATGTTGCATGGTAGATACTTAACAACTATCTATTGAATGAAGAGAATCAGTTATTCCCCCAAATACCTAAATGTCATAATTGGGTGCCTCAGAGGAGCAGGAGCTTTGGATAGAAATGGTAAGGCACGGTACTGTCACTATATGTTTATGCATTTGGAGAATCATTGATGTTTAAGTTACATTATTCTGACATTTTGGAAACTTATTTTCAATCAAATCGTGATAACCTATCATTACTTCAAATAAAGTCAACATGTCCCACACAACTAAGTCTCTGAGCTTGCCTTGTGGCTTTAGTCCTCTTGTCTAAGTTTTGCCGAGGAGAGAGATGCTTTCCAAAATGGCCTGTAACTACAGTGATCGTATAATCTATCCTCCAAACTGGGATCTTGAGAGAGTACTAAATATTAAACAGGGTGGGACTCACAGACGATAGGCATAACTGAGATTCGCTCTGCAAAACTGGATGAATGGCTTTTCTTTTCATCACCCCCTTGAAATATTGGGATACTCTGTACTTAAATGTGAGCGTGGAATTCAAACAGGTGTGGTCTCTAATAGGGAAAAATAAATAAAGGAACATACTTATACAGGTTCAAATCCTTTACCAGCAATTCTGAAGTCAAAAACAGATGTTGTGCAAACTGGTAAGGTTTTGTGTATTGTGGCAAAAACTATAGAGATCTGAACTCATTTGTTGCCCAAACCTTCAAAGTCATTATTCTTTTCACTCACTGTGAATATTCATACATTTTGCTGCAAAACTATTAACGTACGGGCAAGATATCATGCAATAAATGTTATAAGTAATGAGTTATCCTCATAAAATTTGAAAAATTCAGAATTCTGAGATCTCACCCCAAATGTCTGTTAAGGAATTTAGAAACTATATATATTTTTCTTAAGTATCCTTTTTATCATTTATTTTCTAATTAGTATTGGCTTGAAAAAGATGGCAAGACATTTAAAAAGTAATAGTAGCATTTAGTGAAAATAAGCCTTTCATTGGTTAGGACATGGAGGGAAGAGAGGTTATTATTTAGCATTTGATCACCTGTAAGCAAGTGGAGGCCACCAGGTCCCCAATGCAAGGGAGACTATGGCAGCACTTCATCTTCACAACTAAAAGCAGAGTTTCTCCAGGAATTTACATTTACAAACCTTTATTTTTAACAATAGGGCACTTTTTTCTAATATAGAAATTCAGAAATAATTCCTATAGCATCAAGCTGTGAAATATGTACAATGTGATAAACAACATATGGTTCTCAGAAAAATTGGGTAACTTACTCCTGTGTAGAAATAAAAATCTTTGTAAACTAGGCAGGATGATTCAGTGAGTATGAAGTTTAGTTTTTTATGTTGGTATTCTCTGAATTTCTAATATTTTCACATTGTTTCACTTCTCTCTGGGGCCCGTTACTGTCAGGTTTTGGCAGTAGACCCTGTGATTTTCACAACCGCAAGCATTCCATGAGTTTTAACACCCAAGGCCACCTCATTATATTGATCAAGCTGTCAGGTGGTTGCCACATGAAGGTACAGAGCCTGTTAGTAAGCCAGTTCAGCTCTACAAGCAAGAGCATGTTTCCAAATATGTACTCTTCGAGTTTCCAAGACTGGGTTTGAGAGATAGAAATAAAACTAAAATTCTTGCAGAACTTAGCTTTGTGGTTATCATGCATTTTTCTATTAAGTATTTTGCTTTGGAATTGTTTTTTTCAGGTTTACGGATATGTTGCAAAGATAGTGCAGATTGTTATCCTGCACCCTCAAGTTCCTTTACCTCCCGTGGTATTATCTTACCACAGTACATGTGTCAAGACTAAGAAACCAACCCTAATACATCACTATTAACTAGACTCCATCCTTTACTTGAATTTCACCGGTTTTTCCATTACTGCCCCCATTTTATTGTTGTTGTTGTTCTGGGATTTAATCTGGATACCACATTGCATTGAGTTGCCATGTCTCTTTAATCTCTTCTGGTCTGTGAGAGTTTCTGTTTGCCCTTGTTTCTCATGATCTGGACAGTTTTGAGGGGTACTGGTCAGGTATTTGGAGAATGCCCTTCAAATCGGGATGTCTGATGTTTTTCTTACGAACAGACATGGCTTATGGGACTTTGGAAGGAGTTATCACTGAGATGAGGCGCCCTTTACATTTGTCATCAGAAGGGCATATGATATCTACTTGTGGTGTTAACCTTGTTCTTTGATTAAGGTAGTGTACAGCAGGTTTCCCCACTGTGAATTTTCTATTGCCATACTCTGTTCTTTGGAAATGAGTCACTAAATACAGCCCAGCATCAAAAGGAGGTGGGAGCTAAGCTCCTCCTGCTGATGGGGAGTGAGTGCAGGTACTAATTGGAAGGAAAGGAATTGTCTATTGTCCCCCATTTACATTTATTTATTTTATATCAATATGGATATGTATTTCATACTTTGGATTATAATTTAATATTATGTTCATGTTTTGCTTCTCCTTTTTTTCCAGCTTTGGCTATTAGGAATTCCTTTTGTTTGGTTCTTATGTATCTTTTATTTTAAAAACATGTTCTTATGTTCTGATACTGAAAGATGCTCCTGGATCTTCTTATATTAGCCTTATGATATGTCATTTCTCAAAGGGGTCCTGGTTCTTATACTTGGATTTGTATGGTGTTTAGAAATCAAAATATGGGCACTGGGAGTACCTGCTGTTACTGGGTGTCACTACTTCTTGGCCTGCTCAGCAGATAGTGTAGAGAAAGAATGTGCTGATCCACATATATTCACATACCCATAATTTTCCTTAACTACCTTAACTCTATTGTGTAGTACATCTGTATTATATAAATACTAGATGTCCAGTGCACAAAATTCATGCACTGAGGGGGGGGCAGTCCTCAGCCCAGCCTGCAGCCTCTTGCAGTCCAGGACCCCTTGGTCCTTACTGCTTGCCTGCTCAATGCTCCTTACTGCTTGGCTTGCTGCTCCTTAGTACTGCCGTGGAGGCGGGTGAGGCTCCTGCCACCACCAGCCGTGAGCCTGGCTTCTGGCTGAGTACTCTCCAGCCATGAGCCTGGCTTCTGGCTGAGCGGCACTTCCCCTGTGGGAGCTCACTGACAACTGGGGGTAGCTCCTGCATTGAACGTCTGCCCCCTAGTGGTCAGTGCGTGTCATAGTGACCAGTCGTTCTATAGTTCAGTCGATTTGCATATTAGGCTTTTATTATATAGGATGAGTTCATACTGATGTATCTGACTCTAGTCTAGTACCTCAAGGTTCCATTTTGCTTACCTGTAACTTTGTACTCCTACAGAGAGAAACCTGACTACCACTCATCACTGTCCACCTACTTTTCAATGCCAGTACATGTAAAGCAGATTCAAAATTGTTAACCTGAGCCCAATGGAGAAAAGTTGCCAACTAAAGTACAGTGATTATGCACAGTTATTTTTGTATTTACCCATATAATTCTCAGTCAAAACACTATTTTGCAATGTTGCTTAAAAGCCAGCTCCTTTATTTACTTTTTCAGTGCAGTTATCCCACACATTTATAACAGTCAGATTTATTTCTCACAGTCTGCATTCCATCCATAGATCTCTGAAATCTTGGTTGCTTTTTTGTGTGTCTGTACATTGAAACATTTGTGATGTACAGTTGTATTGATGTTAACAAATGCATAGAGTCATGCATTTACTACTTCTGTTAGTGTTTTTAAAACAGTTCCATCACCCTAAAATGTCCACTGTGTATCCCTTGGACTCAACCATTTCCCCCTTTTCTAAACCCCTGGGAAACTACCTATATGTTTTCTGTCATGATAGTTTTGCTTTCCATTTTGTCATATAAATGAAATGATATAAAATGCAGCCTTTGAGTGTCCCTTCTTTTACTTAACAAAATGCATTTAAGATTTATCCATTGTGTTGCATGAATCAACAACATACTTTCCACTTATTTCTGAATACTTTTTTGTTGTATATTTGTACTATAATCTGTTTATCCATTCTTCTAATGAAGGATGCCTTGATTGCAATTAATTATTCATCAATATTCAAAAATATTTAAAATATTTTTAAATTTGACAAGGGCATAGATGAAGTAGATAGATATTCTCATTAATTACAAATGAATCAGCATTCCATAAAAGCATTACATTACACCTACTTTTAGTTCTTAGATGCCTTTTCAGTCATTTTCATTACTGAAATTGGCACAAGTGGCAATGGTATTGGCACACTGCCAGGCCACCAGTCAGTCTATTCCTAGACCATTTCACAATTTTATCAAAAAGCATAATAATATAGATATATTCAAGTAACTACTTACTTTACATTTCCAGACTGAAAAATAATGAACCATAATTTTAGTTTAAGGGAGCATATTGAATCCCATGACAAACTTTGCTTCAAAAAAATAGGATAGATATATTGTTAAAGTAAATGGAAATATTAACTTAGCCATTTTTAAAGTTTAATATTTTAATATGTTTTAACCTATAATTCAGAAACACAATAAGATGGTTACGTTTGAGATCTTTTCTCTCCTCTCTCACATTGTCTCTCCAAATATATAATTTCCTATTCTCAAAAACACAAAGATGCCTCAGGTATTCATAATTTATTATGCTTACGATTACTATTTTTCTAATATCTCTATATATTTTTATAATAGAAGGGTCTTCAAAATTCAAAATCAGTTTTTGTGTAAGAGTTTTAAAGGTGGTAAGGGCATTTTGTGTTCGTGTGTTTGTGTGTAGATGTGTGTGTGTGTGTGTGTGTGTGTGTGTGTGTTTGCCCAATGCTGCCCCTCCACTATAGTTTTTAGTCATAACTGAATGCATATTTCCAACAGAAGAAATAAAATGTTTTAAAATATACATATGCATTTTCATGTGCCCTTTTTAAAAATATGATTTTTCAAGTAAAACATAAAATAAAATATTTCTGAATGTTACCCATTTCACACACAGCATATCCATATAATGAATTAAGAATAATGCAAAAGCTGAACACCAAGTTTCAGAATGTTGTATTTTCCTTAAAGTGGCAATACAGTAGAGGAGCACTCTGAAGCCCATGGAAATGGCTTGTCCTTTATCAGGTTTGCAATTGTGTAAACTGCATGAACTTGAGAGCTTTCTATCTTCATAAATACACAAGGATTATATACATAGATGTGAAAAACTAGGTTTACAGTTGTTATTATGGAAACAATACAATAATTAATAAATAATAATATAAGAATAAACTGTCCCTCATACTGACAACTATACACCCCGTATATGCTGATCAATACGCTGTTAAATACTAAAGAAGGAATATCTGCAGATCTCTAGGATTCTTCCTCTATGCAGTTATCTCTTCTCTGGTATACAGTCTCATCCGATCAAGCCACCTCGATTGACTCGGACTCTCAGTAACATCTTCTCAATCTGGGGAGACTGTTACTTTCCTCTCAGTTTCCTTTCCCTGCACTGATCCCTGGAAGTTCTCTGAGGGAGCATGTTTGAACAATGTAGAGTTCACGGTGTATTTGCCCTGTCTTTCAGGAATCACTATCATTGGTTCATGTCTAGTGTTGTGAAATTCACTGATGCATGTATTTTCTTTGAGGTTGTTTCAAGTTTCACACACAGGATAATTCCATTCTCTGTACTGCATCTTGGCTTTCACTACTGTGTCATCACAAAAGACCACGACTGAGTGTTGGGGGGAACTCCTCAGCACTGTGCCTGACTAATTCAGCCTGTCCAATCTTTCTGGGTGAGAGAAGGATCTTTGGTTTCCAGTGGGTTCCACAGTCATGAATTACAAAATAACTTAAGTTTTCTCTCTCAGATTTCAAGGAATTACTTCCAAATGGTAAGAAAAGGAGGGGGGGGACTATCTCCTTGATGGTCATTATCACAGTAAATCTGGGACTCTGTGCTGTTTTTTTATTTTCTGTGTAGGAAATTAAGGTGCTTATCTGTCTATGTACATCTATGCCCAAAATCTTATCTGGTATTACTATGTTTCATTATAAGGGAAGCTTTCATATTTATTCTCCCCATACAATCATAAGGGAGTTCACCTACATCACTTTAAAAATTCTCCCTCTATCCTCCATTGTCATACTTTTTATTGAAAGCTATTTAATGCAGTTTAAAGATGCCTCCATGAATTTATTTATGTGCCAAGTTGTTTTATGCGACTGCCTTCATAATAGAGGTTGAAGAAGCTGTACCAAACAGTGATCTCTGAAGACGGAAGGCTTATTATTATAGTTTTTCTCTTTTAAACAAACAAAACTGAAAAGCTGAACTCATGGAAAATAAATATTTTTATTATAAATAGCACATTAAAATAAATCATGTTTTCAAAATGGATAATTTTATATAGTAAGAGGATATCATTAATCTTACAAGGTAACTCAATTTCTGTAACTATTTTAACCACCTTTGGGATTAGGAGGCAGGGTATGTAACTTTTCAGTGAAACCAGAAAACATTTATAAAGGTAAGCAATAAAATATATTATGGTTCACTAGAAATGCCAAAATAATCACAGGGAAACCCAACAGAAGGTGGTCCCCACTCTGCATCACCACAAGCACACTTATTTACTCTCCCTTTAGCTGACAATTCTACTCAAATGCAGATCCTCAAAAGGAAGAAAAATGAACTGAGTAAATACCTTTATCTAATTTGAGACATGTCCACTATCATTAAAAATCATCTTTCTAGAATACATTATACAGCCATGTTAAATGTACTGCTAGACTTTAAGAGAAGAAGCAGACCCACATTAACAACCAGGTAAAGATAAACTCACACAGAGTTCATTGTTTTGCAAAGAACATTTATACCCTCTCCAGCTCAGCAATCAATCCCTGAAGAGCTTCACTCCCATCACACTTGGCACACAAAGTAAAAACATCCAAAGGGAATAATGGGTTAAAATAAATGCTCACAAAGTTCTATTCTGTGAAGAGTTCCTATTCACAAAATTTATGAGAAAGGTACCTTTCTCGGTAAAATGAAAAATGAATTTGTCATGTTTTTATTCTTGAAGTTGAGCCAAATCCTTGGAGTTGGGAAGTTTGATTCTACCTGTACCTGAAGGAAAACTAACAAGGATTAATGACTTGTCATGCTTGACTTACAGCTGATTTGTTGAAACACATTGAAAAGAAAACCACTGTACAGTAGTAATTAGGTCTTTTAGATTAGAACAACACTAACCAATGCTCTTAAATTTTTGTATGCACTACAGAGCATGGAAGGTAGAATTAACAAAGATATACACATATACTGTAAAAAGAAACAATTCACATCTAGGGCAGTGCACAAATTTCCTGAGAAACTTTATTTCTATGTACTCAGGATGAGTGAACACATTCCTGATTCTATTCGGGTGTGTAAGACTGGGCACTTAGCATAAAATATCAATATAAATACTATAGGTAAAAAAAGAAATATTTGCAAAGAAATAATACATGGAAATCATAAGTTTCTATAACTATATTTACTAATACATTCCGGGCATGGATATTATGTTCCAGAATTTGATATAAACAAGCATCGATCTAAAATAAGTATATGTTTATCAGTGAGAAGCTTGTATAATGAGTGAATGCAAGTGCTGACTCTGATATTTAAAATGCTGTTTGACCTTTGGTTTAAGAGCATATCTAATACAATAATTAAATGGTTAGAGATCACTAGTTAGAATAGGACCTAAATAATTTTTGGAACAGGAGAACTTTTTCTATGGCTTTTCAGGTTTAAGTGATAGAATAAAAACTTTAGAATTATGAGAACTGAATAAGAAAGTGCCCTAGAATTAAAAAAAAAAGATATTGTCATGAAATTCAGGAACTCAGTGAAACTATATTTTTTATATCCAAATTATAAATTCATTGTTTTCCCTCTATGTGTAGTACAAATTCTTAAGGTTCGATTTATCATGCTGTTTAGACTATATGCAGTATTTAATTTGTTATAGATATGTTACAAAATATAATAGAAATAAATACCCATGACCACATTACCATATTTAAATTGAATGTTACCAATAAGATTGACTATAGATGTATGTTACTTCAAATTTTGTAGCTCTACCATGGTGCTAAACAATTTCATTGAATTTTGGCTCCATGGCCTGCACTCAATAAGTTAACACGTATAATTTTGTATGTTTTAAAAATAATAGTTTATAAATTTTAGAGAGAGTGAGAGAAACACTGATGTGATAGTGAAACATGGATTGGCTGCCTCCTGCATGCCCCCTACTGGAGACCGAGTCTGAAACCCAGGCAGGTGCACTGACCATGACTGAACTGGCAACCTTTCTGTGCACAGGATGAGCCCAACCAACTGAGCCACACCAGCCAAGACTCATTTTGGATTTCATATATAAAGTGTAATATGCTAAATCTTGCTTTTGGGGGCTCCCATTTATTTTTCTAAGATGCACTCACATCAATGAGTATGCCTTTAGTTTGTTCAATATCACAGCTATAAAATATTTCTTTAACTCAATATTCACATTCCCTCTTATCAATGGACATTTGGGTGACACTTAGTCTACTTCCTTGTAAGCAGCATTGCTGTTAATAATCATCTGCATGTCCCCTACTGCACTCTTGTGTAAGGGAGGGAAAGCAATCTTCCCTCTACTCTTCTGAGTTCTGGTTTAGACCTCTGTAATGAAAGACAGATTAATTAGCGAAAAGCAAACAGAAGTTCCTTGACATGTATGCCTCACGTATGCATGAAAGATACCCAGGGGGAAATGAATAACTCCCTGAGGTGGCTTTGAATTCAAGCTTAATAGGGAAAGGGGGGTGGGATGTAGACAGCTTAGTGGGGAGGAAATTATTTTTAGGGAAGCTGAACAGGCCCTTAGAAGAATAGACTGGAGGTCTGATAGTCTGTGACAAAGTTTGTCTGGGTGTAGTGTCCACTTTTAGTCTCCTCTTCTGTGATGAGCCCATCTGCCCTGAGTGATGAAACTCTCAGGGAGCCCTATGGCAATGGAACAACTTATGGAGCATTTGCCTTTAAGAAGAGAAGGGCAGTTCAGGGAAAGCTTCCCCATTCACTAGCTGTTTTCAAGTGCCTACAGATCAAAACAATCAATATGCCAAAGGGGCATATTTTGGGGTGGCATATCTTAAAAAATTTTACAGTCACATATTGAGCGGCATATTTTGCTAGCCTTCATTTAAGATAACAAAATACTACAGTAGTTCCCAGCCCCCATCCATGGTTTCACTTTCCACCTTTTGGTTTGTTACTGCTGTTCATCTCTTATTGTTACTAATTTATAAATTAAGCTTTATCATAGGTATGTATGTAGAAAAATCATAGTAAATATAGGGTTTGGTGCTATTCATGGTTTCAGGCATTCACTGTGGGTTTTGAAGCATATCCCCTGTGGAAAAAAGGAACTATATTGTATTGCAGGATTTTAGAGTATTAAATGCTATTCTGTTCCAAAGTGGGTTTTTTTTTTTACCAATTTATACTGGAAGCAACAAATCATACAATTTTCCATTGTTCCATATCTTATCCAAAACTGGGTATTGTTACACATCTTATTTGTGGCCCAACTAAATGGTGTAAAATCTTATCCAATTGTGATCTTATTTATAATTTCACTAATTATAAATGAAGCTAAGAACATATTTTATGTGCATATTCAATATTTTTCTCCTGTTTTAAATGGCCAATCCTTTCTTATGCATGTTTCTATTTTGTTTTTCATTTTCTTACTGATTCACAAGAATTCTTTACATATAATCGATACTAAGTGTTTATTGTTACTAGGTGCACCAAATATTTTCTCTAAGTTGATGGCTGTTAAGAACTGTGAAGGGCCCTGGCCAGTGTGGCTCGGTTGGTTCGAGTGACTGTTGTCGCATAAACTGAAAGGTCCCGAGTTTGATTTCTGGTCAGGGCACATACCCAGATTGCAGGTTCAATCCAAGGTCAGAGTGAGTATGAGAGGCAACCAATCTATGTGTCTCTCTCACATTGATGTTTCTTTCTCTTTCTCCCTTCGATTCCCTCTAAAATCAATAAAAACATAGGATTTAAAAACAAAACAAAACTGTGAACAGTCTGAGACTGCATCCTACTTGCAAGCTAATATATTCTTGCCAGTGTCATGAGTTTGAAGAAGATAAGAACTCGTGAATAAGAGAGAATAGACTATTTTAGCACAACAGCAAAGAGCATAAGTATCAGCAAATTTTCACTAGTTCCCCTTGCCCTCAATTCCACGAAAGTGAAGAGATGGGTCAAGGCCGGCAAAGATTCTCTCCTTGACCAGAATCTTCTGAGCCCTGTTCTCAACCAGACCTCAAGCCTGGCCTATAAAATCTTGAACAAAACACTAATATGGTTTCCAACAGCGCAAGGCCACATTCCTAGATAATTCTAGCCCCTGTTAAAGTGCCTGCCTGTCAAGATTCAAGGCTACCAAAACAACTTAGTGCTTGTTGTGCCAGCCAACCTGAAGGTAAGGCCTCTGTCTCCCAGCCTCCCTGGGAGGAGCTGAGCCTAATTTCCATAAACAGCAGCTAGCACACCCAGGTGGTTTTCACAAGGACCAACACTCCCTTCTTACCTTTGTAATTTTTCACTTCACTGATTCTGCTGAGCCTCAGCTCACCCCTCTTCTCATTCCCTCATTCCCCCTTTAAAAACAGCCACCTCTGTACAAATTGAAATTGAGTTCAGTACAAGCTGAACTATTTTCCTTATAGCAACAGTATATTATGATTAAAATCTGTCCTTACCACTTTATCTAGCACCCGGCATTATTTATCTTTGACAAGGTACATGCTACTTGCAAGGTAGATATTATTCACAGGTGAGATACCCAGGGCTAAAGCCCAGCATATGTTAACCAAAGAGCAAACATTGTACCTAACTGCAAACATGCCAATGCGTCTCATCCTCCTTCACCCCCTCCCCGTGCACCCAGGGGAGTGGGCAGTTACACAGCGGTCATTCTTCGACCTGCACAGTTACCTATGTGACCACCTATAGAAACCACTCGGTCAGGAGGGCTTTCAGCCTGGCACACTCAGCAAGAACATGCAAGGATGCTCAAGGCCTGTGGCAAACTGTTTCTCCCGCTGACTGACTTTCCCCCAACCTTTAAAGTATTTTTGGTAAATGAAGTTGTTCATTTTACTGATCAGATTTAAACACTGTTATATGGTTAATGCATTTAGTAATAATTTCTATTACTAAGTCATAATGATTTCTTACCATACTGTATTATTTATGTTCTATTTTCTGAATATTATCATGTTTCCACATGTTAAAAAAAAACACTTTTCTGGCCCTGACCAGTTTGGCTCAGTGGATAGAGCGTTGGTCTGCGGATTGAAGGGTCCCAGGTTCGATTCTGGTCAAGGGCATGTACCTTGGTTGTGGGCACACCCCAGGTAAGGAGTGTGCAGGAGGCAGCTGATTGATGTTTCTCTCTTACTGATGTTTCTAACTCTCTATCCCTCTCCTTCTCCCTTCCTCTCTGTAAAAAAATCAATAAAATATAAATAAAATTTTTAAAAAATAAAAATTAATTTTAAAAAACATAAAAAAACCCACAAAAAAACCTTTCTGGCTGAGGAGAGACTGGCCATTGTGGCCAATTCTCTGAGACAGCAAAAGGCTCAGCTGAAAGTACACTTTAAATATGCGAACTAATCGATCAGAAACACTCCTCCTCTTATGTGGCCTGTGCACTCCAAGAGGCGATAGACTGAACCTTAATCACCTAAGACCAGGTACGACTCAACTGCTGTCTATCCCTATTTCCAAGACCCGACAAAACTATATAAACTAGCCAATCTTAAACTGCTTATTCTGCCCTGCCTTGCCGTTCATGCAGAAACCTCAATAAAGGCAATGACCGAGACTTTTCCCATACCAGTGTTTTCTGCTTTCTCAGGTGGCTCCTCTTGGTGAGGTGTCTCTAGAGACGGTGAGTATGATAAACTTTGTTTTCCTGAGCCTCTTCTCTGTCTCCTCTTGCGGTATCATCTGACTGACCATCACGTAAAACAAACAAACTGGAGAGAGGCTACAGCGTTTGAACAGGTTCAAGCCTCAGACTAATGAGAGGGCACGGTCCTCTCGTGGCAAAGCCACATGCAATTCCCAGCTTGGGGGGCAATTATAGCCAACAGCTATGGTTTTAAGCTTGACCTTATGGTCCGAACCTGTGTTCCCAGGTGGCTAAGTGATATAGGCTGCGGAAGGTGCAGCAAGTGCTGCCAAAACAAAGCTTCATAGAGTTCAGGTGCATGTAACTGAGTAGATTCAAAACCCGTGAGAACATTGTAAACATCTTGACCATGCCTTTACTTTGCCTCGTGGAATGTGGCTATGAAATACTCGGCTTGCAGGCTGTGGCACTGTCTCTCCATCTGAGAGCAGCGTGCCACCTAGCCCCAGCTTTATTTTCTTGTCTGTCTTCGTTAATCTTTCACCACCCCTCCTCAGGTTCACCCCTGGCCATGCTGAGCGTGGCAAACAAACAAAAAACAGATGCATATTTACTTTAGCTTTAACTTACTGGTCATTTAAGGAAACCTGAAGCATCATTTTGATTCTGTTGATTTCTAAAACACTCTTTTTTGCCTCTATCTCCATCATCCTGATTGATACAGGAGAGGCTCTTCTCATACCTAGTTTTGCTCTCTCTTATTTATGTGGTTTTGACTTCTCCTAACCCAAGTTTGTAATATATATCTGTTTATGTCCCCTGAGGTTTTCTTCACCTTGAATTGTATTATAAAAGTTCTATGTGGATGATGGGATGCCCCCTAAAAACAAATAAAATATTCTGGGTCAGATGTAACTCCAATAAATTAAATAAATAAAAAAGATTCAGACTCAGTAATGTATTCCCTTTGAGATTTTGGTTAAACTTATTTATAATTTCTGAATCTTAGTTGTTTTTCCCATATGTATTGCTTTCTATTGCTGCTTTAACAAATTATCACAAACCTAATGGCTTAAAACAACTCATATTTATTATTTTTTAGTTCTTGAGATCAGAAATCCCAAAGGGAAAAGGGTTAACCAAACTGCATTCCTTCTGGAAGTTCCAGGAGAAGATCTGTTTCCTCGCTTTTTGCAGCTTCTACAAACCTTTTGAGCTCGGCGTGTCGGCATTTTGAAAAACCCTAACTTAACTCTGGTGCGGTGTCACGTATAGAAATTTTTTTTTTATATTTGCAACCATAGTAAAACAAAGATTTATATTTTTGATATTTATTTCATATATTTAAATGCCATTTAACAAAGAAAAATCAACAAAAAAAATGAGTGTCATAGGTTCGCCATCACTGTTCTAGAGGCTGCCTACATCCCCTCCCATGTGTCCTTTTCTGTCTCACTCCAAGTTCTGCTTTCATCATCCTCTAGGGCTCTGACCCTCTTGCCTCCCTCCCATGAGGACACTGTGACTATATTGGGCCCAATCAGTACCCATAACTTAACCACATCTGCAATGTCCCTTTGTTATGCAAGGTAACAGTCCCAAGTTCTAGGAATTAAGACTTGGGCATCCAAATGGGGGCAGGAGCAATTTTCTGTCTACCATGCCATCTTCTAGAATTGGGGAAATAACACCTTTCCTACTTATTTCCATGGTTTGTCATGTTTAAATGACATAAGCCCTGGGAAAGCTTATTACAATCAATAAAGGTATCATCTACACTAATAAAAGAGAAACATGGTAATTAGCGTACGACCGCTACCCTTTTCATTGGCTAATCAGTGAGTATATGCAAATTAACTGTCAGCCAAGATGGCGGTTAATTTGCATATATCCGCTGGGAGCGTAGCAAGCCAGGCGGCCGAAAACAAGCTGGGCAGCGGAGGTGGGAGCAAAACAAGCCAGCAGGGCCGCTGAGGGAGGCGGGAACGATCAAGCCGGCTGGGCAGCTGAGGGAGGCGGGAACGA
>NW_005871049.1:32858720-32906290 GCF_000147115.1 Myotis lucifugus | reverse complement strand
GGTAGAGCCATAACCTCCCCATTGGCCCTGCCCTGAGTGTGACAGGGTGCAGCGCCCAACCCCCTGATCCGCCCTGCTCTGTGTGTGACAGGGGGCGGTGCCCTAACTCCCCTATCGGCCCTACTCTGTGAGTGACAGCGGGGAGCTCCTCAACCCCCTGATTGGCCCTGCTCTGTGCATGACAGGGTACGGAGCCCCAACCTCCCTGATGGGCCCTGCTCTGTGCGTGACAAGGGGTGGTGCCACAACCTCCCCATCAACCCTGCCTTGAGTGTGACAGGGGGCGGTGCCCAAACCCCCCAATTGGCCCTACCCTGAGCGTGACTGAGGGTGGCATCGCAACCTCCCAATCCGCCCTGCTCTGTGCATGACAGGGGGCGGCGCCCCAACTCCCTAATCAGCCCTGCTCTGAGCCCGACCAGGGGCTGCACCTAGGGATTGGGCCTGCCCTCTGCCACCCAGGAGCAGGCCTAAGCCAGCAAGTCGTTATCTTCAGAGGGGTCCCAGACTGCGAGAGGGCACAGGCCGGGCTGAGGGACCCCCCCTCCCCCCCCCGAGTGCACAAATTTTTGTACACCGGGCCTCTAGTAACTATAAATAAAAGCCTAAGCGACCATCTGAAAGGCTGGTACCTATGATGTGCACTGACCACCAGGGGGCAGATGCTCAACGCAGGAGCTGAAGAGCTGTAGTGACTTGGCAGCTGCGGTTCTCGGGTAAGGCACCCAGAAGCAGAGAGAGAGGAGGGAGCCTGATTCCGGGATGGGTCACCTGAGAACTGCCCTCTCATAATCCGGGACCCCTGCATGGATGTCTGGGAGCTGGTTTTGGCCCGATCCCTGCAGGCCAGGCCAAGGGACCCCACTGGTGTATGAATCCATGCACCGGGTCTCTAATAGTTCTATAATTTTTTAAAAGGTGAGAATTTTCAACAGAATTGTTAAAAGCACACAAACCACAAATCTCTTTCTTGATTTTCTATGAGGTTATTATTTTATTTATGCCTTTTACTCTAAGTTGCTAACAACATATTCTCACCCATAGGTTATACATTCTCAGTGTAACCACCTAATTCTAAGTCCACTCAATCTGGTAAATTGTGTTTTTTTTAAATCAGGACTAAAGACAGACTAGAATACCAGCAGCTAATTTTCAGTTAATCTTATGTTGTAAATTAACATAATTTTATACTCAATTGTTCTGTATATTTTTTTCTCTTCTCATTCTGACCTTGACAGATATGTTAAAATTATTTTGACAAATGTTTTCTGAAATACAATTGCTCATAGGCACTGTGATAAGCTTATAAATAATACTTGGTCCTCACAATTTAGGAGGTAATAATTTAGTGAGAGAGTGAGAAATATAAAAACTTATCACATATGCTGATTTCTATACTAAAGGTTTATACCAAGAGGCTTTAAGAATGCCAAAGAGGATTAGTGAATGCTTGCACAGATGAAGTGATAGTTGATTAGAGACTGACTTAGAATACCATCAATGGTAAGAGTAAAAACAAATGGATTAGAGAAGCTCTGAGAAATAAAAGTCAACAAACCTGGAAAGTGATCAAACATAAAAATAAACATTTAAGGGAGAATTATTCCCAGATTTTGCTTTGGACAAATAAAGTAGACCATAATGACACCAATGTAAACAACTTAAAGTAGAAAAAGATACACCTACATATTATTTTTATGATAAAAATATTATAGTAAAAAACCCAGAACACTGTGTAAAGTATTTCAGAACATTGTGTAAAATATTTCATCAAATTTTAGGGTACAGTATATCATTTGATTTTACATTATCTATATGTATAAAAGCCAAGCTACTGGAAGGACTGAAAGGACCAGAAGGATGGGTTGCTATGACATGCACTGTGGCCGGCCAACCAGCCTGATCGGGGGTGGGGCCAGCTGACAAAACCTCCTATGGCCCCTCCCACTGCCCAGCCCTGACCCCCATCAGCACCCCCACCCCAATCAAGAGTGGGGCTGGCTGGCCAACCTCCCATAGCCCCTCCCCCTGGCTGGCCCAGCCAGATTGGCCCCCACCCATGCACAAATTCATGCACCAGGCCTCTAGTTTGTATATAACTGTCTCTCTTTCATTTTTAATTCTTCTAATTTATAAGTCAGCTATTCTAGTGATTTCAGTGGTAACCCAAGCTCATTTTTATTTAACTCACTTTTGAAAGATTTTTAATTTAACATAAATTTGTTTTGAATTTTTGCATGACCATAATACCTATTAATTAAACAATAATCACAAGAGTGAGATGCACATGGATGGTTTAAAAAAAAAAAAGACCGTACCCTTTTATGTAATGATGTTTACTTTGAATTTATATTAGTTCACACAAACACTCCATCCATGCTTTTGTTCTGGCCCTCCAGTCCAGTTTAAGAACCCCTTGTGGCCCTCCAGTCAAAAAGTTTGCCTACCCCTGGTTTAGACTCTGAAATTTAGAGAGAATAATTTAATAAGTGTCAATGAATTAGTGAATTTTTTTTATTATGTGGATTCAGTTTCTTAGGCTATCTTGATGTGACAGAAACTCAAAGTATACAAAGATAATTAATGCTTTATGTTTGAAAGAAAGGCCAAGTTTGCTCTGTAACTTTGCATGCTAACTTTGGGGAAACACCACTAAGTCATCTTCATGTGAAAAAAAATCCTCTATCATTGTTCTACTGAAGAGGGTCTAGAAGAGCAAGCATGTCAAACTGAAAGGCTAACACAGGCCAAATAAACGAGGCATGCAGCCCGCAGGCCACGAGTTTGACATGCTTGGTAGACCAGTGGTCGGTAAACTGCAGCTCAGCAATCCACGGCTCCCGAGGCACATGCGGCTCTTTGGCCCCTTGAGTGTGGCTCTTCCACAAAATACCAACTTCTGCGCATGGGCCACGAAGTTTCAATCGCACTGTACGTCCCCGCCTGCACATGGTATTTTGTGGAAGAGCCACACTCAAGGGGCCAAAGAGCCGCATGTGGCTCGTGAGCCACGTTTTGCCGATCATGGGTCTAGACTCGTAAGAGGCAGATGTAAATCTCATCTGTGAATAGGATATTGCCTTAAAAACACACATTTAAAAAGAAATGACCGAAAGTGAGTAAATTCATATTGTATCCCACCAGAAATACAAATGATTATAAAAAATACTATGAACAACTTTATTCCAACAAAATGGACAACCTAGATGAAATGGACATTATATTAATAATAAGAAAGTTCTACCAAAATATCAATAACAAGTAGGATAAGGGTAAGGCACACAGAACATTAGTATCTCAAACATAACAATCACAAAATGCAGATTTTTTCAAAGTTAAAAATAGACATAAACACCCATAAATTATTCCAAAGGAATTTCTCCATAGGATGCCAAAGACTTTAACAGTGATCAATATTGAATTAACAATCTTTAAACATAATCCACTCCTCGTGTAGAACATTGACCTACAAATCCAAATTTTGCAATTAATCAGGAAAGCCATCAGCATGTGTTCAAATTGAAGGCCTCGTAGTGGACTATAGGTATAGGGTTAACTCTCTTAAGAGTATGGACTACAAACTTGATGGAAATGTATCTGTAGATTCAACAAATTACAATCTTGGATGCTTTTGAGGCCAAAAAAATTTAGAAAATGTATGTCAGTCAGAACTTTAAATACATGTACAGTGATGCAACTCTATTTAAATATACCTCCAGAGAAAGAATGTACTTTTCATAATAGTTTTGGCCCAAATATCTGTTATGTCCAAACACTTGGACCAAATTTCAACCTTTGTCTTTGTTAAATGAAAGGTAACATACTGAAGGGGTGAAAACCACCAAGACTGTGCGTATACTAGTACAGCCATTCAGTATGATGGGGAACTTCTCTTCCAGCACAGTGTGAGCACATTCCTGGAAAGGTTCTCTCTTTGAGACCTCTTGATCAAACACAGTATCCAGGGACCCAGTCCTCCATTCAGTCTGTGGTTAGCGCCTCATGCAAGAGCTGGTTAGGGGGATGAAAGGGAACACTTTGACTTGATGTCTTAGTGAAAAGTGTTTTCCACTTCATTTCCCAGGAGACCTGTCACGTCCTGTCAAGATCCTTTCCTGAGAGCCCATGCTCCCCCTGACTCCGCTTTGATAGGCAAGACGTGCTTCTCTGCAATATAAGTCATTCCTTTATTTCTAATCTCCATATTCTACTTCCAGCTCATATCTCTGCTTTCAGTGTGTAAATGCCCACTTTTTAATATGTAAATGATAATTTCATCTTTCACAGAAGCAGCCTGAGTCACTGAGTTCTTGTTGCTACTTTATACTTGGGAAATGGCAAAATAGCAGTGAGAAAGGGAGATATACACTCATAGTACACAGAATATAAATTAAATGTCTAACCGTAAATATAGAATTGCAGAGGTCCTCTGTAAAGAGTTGAAACAAATCTTTACAGGGCGTCACAATGAAGATCTTGATATTTATTCTTCTTCACTGCAATCCCCAGCTCTCTTTGTACCTATAATATATTCTGAGCCATTGCAAAAGGCTTATAGTAGCTTATTCCAACTTCCTTCCAGTTATTCCCACATAATGTTAACTATGGCCAAAGCTGTTTTATTTCTTACACTGTCCTTGGTTTCTATCAAAGTCAAGTCTCCCTTTATGAAAATGGGAGAAAATGATGCAACACGAATAGGTATTATTTTGAATCTCAAAATAGAAACAAAATGTATAACGAAGGCAAAAGCCATGCAGAGTTGAAGGTGTAGGTGTGGGGTAAGGTACTGGCAGACACCTGGTCACACAGCCCTTGATATTTTTCATCTTCAAAACTGGTGTCTGGAGTGTAGTGAGAGGAGCAGTTGCAGTCAGAGCTGAGATAGCTGACACATTGTTTATAATCATCACCCACCATCACCCACATAGCAAACCCACACTGGGCTTCTGTATCCAGGGACAAACATCCATGTACCTCGACAAAGCCATAGAAAGTCATTACACAATAAAACTCTTTCCTCTTAAACTTTAACCTTTTGTTTTCTTTGACTAAAACCTATTTACCACTGGGAAAGAAATTCAGGCTTACCATTCTCATTTTCAGGAATATTTCAAGAAAAACCATCTACAAACCTTCTTGGTGAAAAACAGAACTAAATTACCAATGCCTGCTTCGAATCAAAGCTTATACAGCTTTGTCACAAGGAAAGTCCACAAAAATAAATCTATTGTGTTTGAAACAAAGGTGTAAAGCTGAGAATCATGCTACCCAACTCCCTACACTCCCACCCTCTACTGCAGTGGTTCTCAACCTTCTGGCCCTTTAAATACAGTTCCTCATGTTGTGGCCCAACCATAAAATTATTTTCGTTGCTACTTCATAACTGTAATGTTGCTACTGTTATGAATCGTAATGTAAATATCTGATATGCAGGATTGTCTTAGGCGACCCCTGTGAAAGGGTCGTTCGATCGCCAAAGGGGTCGCGACCCACAGGTTGAGAACCGCTGCTCTACTGCCACCAGGGCCCATCGGGGGACACCACCAAACATAAATTAAAAACCCTATCTCGTGCAACCTCACTTCTCATATAAGGGGGCCCATGTAGCTCCCAATGAGGAAAATAGTTGACAGACCTGCAAACAATCCTGAAAGTGAAATCCAATGCCCTTGAGTTCTAGTCCAGTATCTTTCAACTAAACTATGAAACAGTTTGCATTTTAAGTGGCTCAATCGATGAGAAAAAAAAAAGTAAGTAAATTATTTAAAAGGGGAAAAGAAACTGGGGTAGAAGTAATTGTCTCTGTTTTTTATTTCTGTGTTTTGTTGTTCATCACTGCTTCAAAGTCAAACATCGCCGAGTTAAAGGTAATAATGAATCGTTAGCTTTACAGTGTTGTCTCTTTGTCGGGGAATAATTTCCCATTGAGGACAGTTTGTATTTGTTGTCTTGCTTTTTCTATAGCATCTTCTGACAGGAAGTTGATCTTGAGAATATCATTAAAATTGACTAGAGCTTGGAAATGAGATGCTCAGCATTTTCCTAATGGCAGCTCAGAACGGATGTTTGCTATGGGATTTGCTCAATGATTCTATCTCATTGGCATGAAAACATTACTGATGAATGCCATGTTTATGTCTCCAAACTTTGAAAACGATGTATCTACAAGATTTTGAATTAGTCATAAATAATGATTGATACATTTTCCTGTTCCACTGGTATCCCTTCAGTGATTCATTACTGCATAGAATGTAGAAAGTTATTGTTAAATTAATTCAAAAGCCAAAGAAAAAGTCTATTGTTCCCAAAGGTCTAACATTGTGATATAGGGGATTAGTATAAGACTTGAAAAAAATGGTTTTTAAGGTATAAGAGCAATTCGGACTTCACTGTGACAAATTTTAATACCAAATATATAGTAGTTTTGTTAAAAGAGATGCAAAAAACACACAAAGAAACCCAGAAGTTAAGGAATGATAAAATATTAACATTAAAAATCTCAATAAATTCTTTTGTCATTACTTAAATATTTTTATGAGTTGGCAATATACTTTGTCCTGAATGACAAAAATACATGGAGAAATATGCACTTTACAAATGTTTTGGTAAACTTGACTTTGTCATAGCTTCATTTTTATAATTTTAGACAAAGTGATATCTGGAGACTTTTGAAATTTAAAAAATATCTGAAGCTATTTGAGATTAATTGCTTTGAAAGTTTCAAATATAGTTGCTTTGATCATAAGCTTAAATAAATGCAAAATAAGAAAGAATATTAAGTTGGTCTATCAATCGCTAAGGCTTTTGTCTAGAGCAGGGGTGGGCAAACTTTTTGACTCGAGGGCCACAATGGGTTCTTAAACTGGACCGGAGGGCCAGAACAAAAGCATGGATGGAGTGTTTGTGTGAACTAATATAAATTCAAAGTAAACATCATTACATAAAAGGGTACGGTCTTTTTTTTTTAGTTTTATTCATTTAAGAAAGAATATTAAGTTGGTCTATCAATCGCTAAGGCTTTTGTCTAGAGCTTACTGACTTGGAAGAGTAGAAATGTGAGAACAAAAATAACGCAAAGACAGGTCTGTAAACCAGACCTGTGTTTAATAACAAAATGCTGGGGATGGCAAGTAAAAATACCAATATCTAGTTCTGGAAACACTACCTGTCTTCCAAGCTTCCAATGCCCTGAATAAAGACACTGAAAAAATGTCAAACATCTACCATCTTGGGATGCAATGCTGGTATATGTGCTGAGGATTTTTATGACTTGTTCAAGATCATACTTACCTCCTATTCATCCCTGTCCTGTAGATAGGTTTTTGATGCTTATATGATATAAATAGGCAATTTGCAGTATTTTTTATCCCACACTTTCATTTTCATATAAAATGTAACACAATAGTGTCCACAGGAAAAAATACTCCCAACTCTGGGAATTTTGTAAATTCTTGGTGGTGCTTTTATTTTAACAACTCCGGTAGGTGTGGGATGGAATGGTGTCCGGTGTTAAGGTCCAATGGGCAGTTAGCTGGCCCTGGTCCTGCAATGTGAAGTACTCGATACTGTCCTGCATTTTGTCAATTGTTGCGTATTCTGCCTGAGGTGTGTGCAGTGAACACTTACTTTATACTTAATCACCTCACGCTAGAATCTAGCTGGAGTGCACATAAATGAAAAGTGTCTTAGATCCAATATAGTGTGTTGATTTCTAGACTCTAGATTCTGGATCTGTCGTCACTACTGCATGGCCCCTGGCAAGTTACCCTCCTGCATAAGTTCCCCTGTTGGTAAAATTGTGATGATCATACCAGAGGGATGTTGTGATGAGTAAAATAACAGGCAATAAACTATACAGGCAATAAACACTCTATGAGTCTTAGCTATTTTCAAATAGAAAATTAATAGGTAAATTTTTTCTTCAAACTTTATTAAACCTTATTACCATTTCAAAAAATCCATACCTATGCTGATAAAATAGTGGCTTCTAGTATATAAATAATCAACAATAATAGACAACTTGATCTTTTTTTTTCTTTTTCTTTTTTTCTAATGTGGGCACCTAGAATCACCTGCTGGTACAGGGACACAACATCTCCCCCACCCATGATTTATGAACTTGGAATCTAATGACACACAGGTCACCCTGAATGTGACATATATTGTATTACTCTCATAGTAAACAGGAAGTAGATTCCCCCAAGGAGGAAGGCTCAGGTTATGTCTGGAGAGAAGCAAGAACAAAAAGATATGGGAGGCTTAGAGTTTTTATTATGATTATGGGATGGAGTGAGTGGGGTACTCTACTGTGATGTGAATTTCCACCTCTGACCTGAGACAGAGGGTGCAGGTGTGAAGGGGGAGTGAATGGGGGCGTTTCTGGTCTGATTACTCAGATGAAGAGGAAAGGGAGAAATGGCAACTTAAAAACAGTCATCTTGTGAACCTCAAAAATAGAAACTATTAAAATATCTTTCTGTGTTTGCCTCATTCATTGTGATTTTATGTTGAACTGTAAGCATCTCACTAGTTCATTATTTCTAATGTAATTATGTCTCAAGTGAAACCGAAAACTATTATTTATTATTGTTTTAATATCCAACTTATATTTATGGCACTGCATTGGTTTGTTTTCCTTATTTAGGTAAGCTACAGAATCTATGAATTTTAATTTAGTATAGAAAACTTTGTTATACAATTTTGGTTCTTAAGAAGTGTTATTGGGTCTTAAAAGTTTGAGAATTGCTGAATCAAAATGTGGACTTTTCTGAGACTTAGAAAAATGGATAAGGAGGAGTAGGAAAAAGTTAAACTGACACTCATAAAATGACATTTTCCCCTCAAGGATAACATGTAATATTATTTCCCAAATGAAATTTATTGTCCTAAGTTTTTATATATATCCATACTTACCTACATTTAGATGGCTTTTAGATTGAGATTCTATGTCCTGAATCTTTCAAGAAAAGACCTTGATTAAACCATCGATGTTGCAAATTTTAAAAAGAAAAAAGGAAAAATCAGTATATGCCAGATGGCTTCCATAAACCCAGCTGGTGATCCATGAGTTTGGAGGCCTTAGGCTGGATTAACTGCCTTAAAGTTTTAAATTAATTGCTTTAAGGAATTGATTTATAACCACTGAGAACTGCTGGGTAGCAACCAAGAAGCTATTTCACAAATAACTACAGAAAATACACACTGGGAATCAACAAACTGCAAAACACAGGTGAGAAAAAGCATCAGTAAAGATATTCTATTTACTCGGGCATTTAGAGTGATAGAATTAAATGGTCTCCATAGTGAAATAACAAGTCTGTATAATTGAGTTCTAAAAAAAAAAGCTCTGTGATCTGTATGTAAACTTCATTTTGGTTGGATGGTAGGCAAAGATGATGACATTTTTGCAGCTTGCAATATTTTGCTTATTAAGGATAGGCTCCAAAAAGTAGATTATGTGGTTTTTGATTCCATCATTCACATTTCTGTTCCATTTAATCTCTATAGGAAAGAAATATTATTTCTCAATGAATCTGATTGAGCCCCAGGGTGTCCTTTTTTTCCTGGTATACTGAAAGTGTGGAGTCTCTGTAGGTTGGCATTCAGTTATTTGCCATTTTTTTAAATCATGTGATTATTCTTAAAAAATCTGTATGTGTTATGGCATGTCATTGTTTTAAATACATATAATTTTTTTTTTAAATATCCTATCCCTACTGCTAATTTCTATGCTTCTTAAGGACTGGATGATTCAACAAAGAGGTGAAAGTTCCATAAGGTGATGTAAAATAAAGCTGTAAAGATATAGATACAAAAATGTAACTAAAAAATGTTAACCTCTGTCCTGTTTACTTTTTTTCTTTTTTAGATCCAATTCCCACAAGTGTCTCAGCTTTCTAATTATTCCATAATTTATTCATCCACCTCCAAATAGTTCTTAACTACCAATATCTTTTGCAAGTTTTACAAAACATATGGAGAAAAGAGGGTGTAGAGTTTAGGTTGAAAATAGCATCTTATATAAGTCCCTGATGAAGCTTCTCCCAAATTACTAATAAGTTACCCTAGACTCTAGGGCTTAGGGCAAGAAGATACAGCATAAAAAATGAGAAATTAGAAACAGCAGAAAAGTTTAGGTCTAATTATCTAATTTTAACAACAATTTATATAGAATTTTTAAGAATTAATGAAAATGTATTGTGAAATAGAAAAGCAGGCTTGTGATTTGATTAATGTTATTATTGCTGATGATGTGTGCAGTGTAAGCCTTGACAATTTGTTTTCATTCTTCTTTATGGAATGCAAGTACCTGACTTAAGCTTTGATTGCCAATAGATCCATTTCATAGAGGCATGGACTCAAAGAGGACTCTCTCCAATGAACACACTGCCAACTACTTGACTTGATAAAAAGTGGGGCCACCTACTTTGTTTTTTAGAGATCTTGGTTTATTTTAATAACTGAGCATTTGGCTTCTTGTTTTTGTTTCTTTGTTTTTTCCTTTACACACTTTAAATCCCTGTTCCTGCTCTTATGTTTTAAATACACCAATAATCAGTGAACCCACAAACTCTAGGCCCTCACCCTTGACCCAAATAAAAGCAAAACCCCAGGCCTGGTCTCTTCCTCTCCTTCTTTCACCTCTCTTTCTCCCTCTCTCTCTTTTCCTAATCCACCCTCTCTCCCTTCCCCCCACTCCTCCCTGTGTGGTCCCTGGTATGCGGTATTATTTGTAGGTCTTGTAAGTAATACACCTGTATCTTTTCAAATTTCCTGATGGTTATTGCCAAAGGATCTTTCAATCATAATAAGAACCACAAGGACTGGTATAACCACAACTTTGACTATTGATAGGCTGAGACCAGTACAAAACAGGGTAATAATTCTGCTATTAGAAATGTACAAAAAAAGTAGAGGCTTGGCAGGAAAGGTCAATATATATTTGATCTATCTTAGCCTACCCTTCTTTATCTTAGACATATATGCTCTGCCACAGAAAACTGGGTAGCCAGGTCAATTAGTGGACATTAGTTCTGTCCCAAACCTCTATAAAGACATCTGACCCATACCAAATGGTCCTTGATATTTGCTCCTGTCAAAATGTCCAAACTTAGGAAACATCCCTGTTTCCAAACAGCTTATAACAATTATGTATACTTTGGGTTTACAGGACTAATACATAAAAAAACTATCATGCTTTCCTGGTCCAATAATTGTATATGGATAGGTCAGTGTGGACCAAATGTTGCCATGGATATTTTAAACAGGACCACACATTAAGGACCTTTCGGCATGGACCAAATGTTTCCATGGACATTTTGGATAGGAACAAATGTCCTGAAAAGAACCAGGTCTATATTGTATAGCAAGCGCTTTTACGCAAAGATTTCTTCCCAAAATAATTTACTCTGGAGAGTATTTTTACTCTGAAGAATAATTTACTCTGATGGGCAGTTGTAGTCAATGGAACCTGGACTGGCATGATCAGCCAGGGCTTGGTGTTGCTGGCCTGGGTATCACAGTTACACATAATATTCTACTATTGAACACCAATTATTTCATTCAACACCAAAAGAGCCAAGGCCACTCTGTGACTAAATTAGCCAAGACAGAAATAGCACAAATCTGTATGCATATCAAAGCCCAAAAAAATAGCAGACAATGAAAATTACCAAACCTTTCCATTTTATGGCTAATAAGACTGGTGTATTTCCTCTTTCGAAAAGTATCTATTTAGGTCCCTTGCCCATTTTTTGATTGGATTGATTATCTTCCTTTTGTTAAGTTGTATGAGTTCCCTGTAAATTTTAGAGATTAACCCCTTATTGGAGATAACACTGGGATATATGTTCTCCCACACAGTGGGTTTTGTTGATGGTTTCTTTTGCTGTGCAGAAGCTTTTTATTTTGATGTAGTCCCATTTGTTTATTTTCTCCTTAGTTTCCATTGCCCTAGGAGCTGTATTGGTAAAGATATTGCCACGACAAATGTCTGATATTTTGCTGCCTGAGGTTTTCTCTAAGATTTTCATGGTTTCCCATCTCATGTTTAAGTCCTTTATCCATTTTGACTTTATTCTTGAATATGGTGTAAGTTGGTGGTCTAGTTTCATTTTTTTGCATGTATCTGTCCAATTTTCCCAACACCATTTTTTGAAGAGACTGTCTTGACTCCATTGTATGCTCTTGCCTCCTTTGTCAAATATTAATTGAGCATACTGGCTTGGGTCAATTTCTGGGTTCTCTGTTCTGTTCCATTGGTCTATATGGTTGTTCTTGTGCCAGTACCAGGCAGTTTTGAGGACAGTGGCTTTGTAATATAGCCTGATATCTGGCATTGATATCCCTTCGACTTTGTTCTTCTTTCTCAAGATTGCTGCAGCTATTTGGTGTCTTTTTTATTCCATATGAATTTTGGGGGAGTTTGTTCTATGTCTGTGAAATATGCCATTGGTATTTTAATGGGGCTTGCATTGAATCTATAGATTGCTTTGGGTAGTAACAGACCCCACAAAAAAACAAAGAATTGTAAAAAAAATACTATGAACAACTATATTCCAACACATTGGTCAACCTAGAATAAATGGACATATTCCTAGAAAAATACGACCTTCCCAAACTCAATCAGGAAGAATCAAAAAATCTGAATAGGCCAATAGCTATGGAGGAAATTGAAGCAGTCATCAAAAAACTTCCAGCCAACAAAAGCCCTGGGCCAGACGGCTTCACAAGGAAGTTTTACCAAACATTCAAAGATGAAGTAAAACCCATAGTCCTCAGACTATTCCAAAAAATTCAAGAGAAAGACACACTTCCAAGCTGTTTCTATGAAACAAGCATTACTCTAATCCCAAAACTAGATAAAGACACTACAAAGAAAGAGAATTACAGGTCAATATATCTGATGAACATAGATGCTAAAATCCTCAACAAAATCACAGCAAATAGGATTCAGCATTACATTAGAAAGATCATACACCATGACCAAGTGGGATTTATCCCAGGGATACAAGGATGGTATAACATCTGCAAATTAATAAACATGATACATCACATAAACAAACTGAGAGATAAAAATCACATAGTCATATTAATGGATGCAGAAAAAGCATTTGAAAAAATACAACATTTTTTCTTGATAAAAACCCTCAGCAAAGTAGGAATAGAGGGATCATATCTCAACATAATAAAAGCCTTATATAACAAACATACAGCAAACATCATACTCAATGAGCAAAAACTAAAACCATTTCCACTAAGACAAGGTTGCCTACTTTCACCACTCCTGTTTGACATAATACTGGAAATACTAGCCATAGCAATTAGACAAGAAGAAGAAATAAAAGGCATCCAAATTGGAAAAGAAGTAAAACTGTCATTATTTGCAGATGACATGATACTGTACATAGAAAACCCCAAAGACTCCATCAAAAAACTATTAGACTTAATAAATTAATTCGGTAATATAGCAGTATACAAAATTAACACCCAGAAATCTATGGCTTTTATTTTTAAATAAAAAACTGATATAAAATACTAGTCACTAAATATATTTTAATTTACTCTTAATCTTAGAGTAAAACACAAAAATATCTTTGCATGTTTATACACATACAATTTAAATACAATCTTTCTTTTGTCACTTAAAATTTCTTAAAGTAATATGAAATAAATGGAATAGAGTAATAGTTAAACTGCATTCCATTTTTCTATGTCTGAAAAGAAAATATGTTGGTTATTTGGTAAAGAATAATAATTAATATAAGTGGATGATTATTCTCTGTACAACACTTAAAAGAAATACAAATATAGTCTGTGTGTGTGTGTGTGTGTCTGTGTGTGTATAACTTTCCAATTTGTTTCTAACAAAATATATTGCAGTTTTTAAGATGGTAAATTTTTATCGTTTTTCTGGAAATTGGGTGGTTATAGGAGAGCAAAGAACAAAATTCCTGACAATTACCCTAGAAATTGCATATGTTCATCCATTTCCAGAAGTATAGCCAAAAATACAGTTGTCTGAAATAAAATCAGCTAGTAAATGAGATAAAATCCATAGATTAGAATGAGTATCCTTGTGGAGAGAAGAAACCACACAGAGGAAGCTGGACAAAAATAATCAATCTATAGGAAAAAATATTTTGCTACTCATTAGATCAATGATGATTGAATTTTAGATTGTAGTAGAGAACTTACTAAGTATGTTAAATTACCTTGACTTATAAATTTACTAGTATATATTATAGTACTTATTTAGGGGTTCCCCAAAACTACATGAATTTGATAAGGGTTAGCTAGCTAGCTTAATTAGGCATACAGGAAGGGGGAAGTCCAGGAAGGATGGAAGCATTTCTGACTTGAGCAATTAAAATAGCCACAAACCAAAGACAGAGGTATCTCTGGCCTGAGCAATTAAAGTGACCATAAGGTAGATCAAAAGCAGCCCTGACCTGAGCAGCGGGGAGAGCCATAGGGATATTAAAAGCAACTCCAACCTGAACAGATAAGATGGATAATGTTGCAAAATAAGGAGGAGAGGAAGATGTGGGCACCACTTGGGCTTTGAACTTTGAAACTAATACTATGTAGCAGAGTGACCAATGAGGAAAGCATGGGGGTCCTAAATTAAGGAAATAGTCCAATTAGGAATGTCCAGACAAAGAACTACAGCCTTTATAAACATGGAGACAAAGAGACTCAGGAGATTTCAGATTCAGATTATTTAGATTTTTTCCCATTAGAGAGAGAGTGCAGGCCTTTCCCATTTGGGGGCCCCTCCCAGGGGCTCCTTTGGGGACACCCTTGATGGAGTTTGTATATGCTTCCAATAAACTTCCACATTTTTTATTAAAGAAGCCTTTTTCTCCGCAAGTTTATTCTTTAAACTTCATAGGGCGAGGACCCACAGAAGAAAAGTCTATACCCTGAACCCCATGTTTTAAATTCAAGAGTCCATGCAATGTAGAATTTTTGAGGGAGGCTGCTATAGTCAATGAAAATGACAACTATAACTTCCTAAACAAAGATAAGTCTGAAAAAGTAATGTTAAGCATAATAAGTAAAAAAAAAAAAGTATATAGTGTGTGATTCCATTTCTATGAAGCTCAAAAACAAGAGACATTATTAGTCTTTTTAAAAATATATTTTATTGAATTTTTTACAGAGAGGAAGGGAGAGGAATAGAAAGTTAGAAACATCGATGAGAGAGAAACATCGATCAGCTGCCTCCTGCACACCTCCTATTGGGGATGTGCCCACAACCAAGGTACATGCCCTTGACCGGAATCAAACCTGGGACCCTTCAGTCCACAGGCTGATGCTCTATCCACTGAGCCAAACCAGTTAGGGCAACATTATTAGTCTTTCGAGATAAGGGACACTCTTGAAGGGAATAGCACCTGAAAAGGGATATGAGGAATCTGCTGAGGTCTTTGTCTATATGTTGTATAGATTAATCAGATATGCACATTTGTTGACAAATCATTTAGCTATATACTTAGTGATTTGTGCACTTTTTATGTGCTGTACATTAAACATCAACAATATTTATGAAAATAAACACACAAAAACAAACATGAATTTTGTAAGAGTGCATTCAAATAAAAAACCCACATTTATTCTATACCTTAAAATGTTACCTTTCTGGAGGGAATAATGGAAGTTTTCTGAAGATAATAGGGAGTAAACAAAGGGAGAATGACTAGCCAACCAATCATTTTACTGTACTATGAAATATGAGTATGAAAATCTGAGCTCTCTGATTAAAAAAGCAAAACAAAAGAAAAACTCTTCAGGATTTAGCAATGATGCCAAAAGTAACCAATATTTAATTAAAAATGCACACATTTATTCCTGGTGGTACAAAGAGTAAATAATAGATATTTATGTTCTTTGGTTCATATGTAGCAAAATCAAGAACCCTTACCTACCCTGTAGATAACCTGCAGAGATCCTAAAATGGTAGATCTCAGATATCATGTTAGAAATCATTTTGTACAAGGCACTAACTTTTATAGCTGAAAGCACTATATGTAAATTCCATAAATATTTTCTTATTCTAATGACTGTAATAATTTTATATTCATGACTACTTTATTTCTGTCACCATGAAATACCTTATTGATTGGTGTGTGCATGCATGTGTGTGTATGTTTTCAGTGGACATATTTAGCTAATCAAACTCTGATTAAAATCTGCATCCCAATTGTCTCATTTTTCAACTGCCCTCTGCCTCGTAGGTCTGAAATCCCTCAGAAAACTAAAGCCATTACCTTATTCTCCAATGTGTAAAACGAATATGATTTGCCTATTTTTAATTAAATCTAAAATAGCTATGTTGTACGTATGTGGCTATATATAAAAATGAGAAGAGCCATATGGAATCGTGAATTCTATTACATGTGAGAGGGAGTTATTATCTAAAAAATATCCTCCCATAAGCCGGCAGCGATCAACCCCAGTTTTGGCAATGAAACAACAGGCACCGCATTGTGGGGAATCAGCTTCGAAACTAAAAGTGAGAAAAGTCCCTAGGAGTAATTTATGACCAGACACTCTTTTATGGTTGCTTCAGATATCTGATCCTTAGACAGTAGGGAATAGATACAAACAATTTATTTTGCCCCATGCTAGTGTACTGAAATATCATAAAACTACAGACACTGGTGCTAGAAGTAACTTAGAAACATCAGCTCATCATTTGATATAGTTTTTAGGAAGTGGCCGTACTGATAATGGAGCAAACCTCTCATGTTGCTGGAAAAAGTAGTGAGATTTAGAGTTTAACTGACTTCCCAAGGATAGCTTTAAGGGTAAATCTAGGACCCATAAATCCTGATCCTGAATTGCAATTGAGCATTTAGAAATATATATTTAAGAGTAATTTGCCTTTGCCTTTCTCAATTCATATTGCCCTCATATTATTATTGCATATTTTTACAAATTGATATTTTAGGAACTCTTTAGAAATTAAGGAAATCTATCTTGTATCTGAGATGTGAGTTTCATTTCCTGAAATCAATTGATCATTTGTCCTTTCACATTAGTGTTTTTTTAATATGTGACTTCTGTGTCATTGTACAAATTCTTTCAATATTTCTTCAATGAACTTTAATAGCTTTATTCATACTTTAAATATTTGATGTGCCTAAAATAATCTTATTGTTAGATGAGATATAAAGATCTAACTGCATTTTTCCAGTCGCTACTGAGAATAACTACATTTATTAAATATTATAACTTCTGGTACTGATTTGAAAAGGCAACATTACCATTCACTGAATTTTCATATGTAATTGGGGTTATTGTTATTATTTTTATTTCTTCCACTGAAAGTACACAGTTTTAAATATGGCCTTTAAACATTTTAGAAAATACAATTCAGCAATATTAAAAAAGAATAACATATTATGACTAAGTTGATTTCATCTCTGGAATACCAGGTTGGTTTAACATTGAGAAAAAATCAATGTCATTTGTGATATAAAAAGTAAAAGGTAAAAAAATCATATGATTATCTAAGAAAATCATATGATATTGAAGAGAACACATTTGACAAGAATATACATATTTATTAAACAAACAAAATAAATCAAAAACCTCTCACCAAATTTGAAACAGAAACTCTCACAACCTGAAAATGTATAAAGGACATCTTGTTTATAATTTAAAATATCAATATTTTAAAGACCTACTTTCCCAAAATTAATATACAGATTCAATATAATCTCTACCAAAATTACACTTGGCTTCTTTATTTGTAGAAATTAGCAAACAACATAAAATGTATATGGAAATGAAAAAATGTTTGTAAAAACAAAGTTTGTAAAAAAACAAAACAAAAATGATTAATTGTTCAATTGTAGGACTTACTATAAATCTATGGCAACTGAAACAATGTGGTATAAGGATTATATTGAAATAGTGCAGAGGAGGAGATAGACCAGAAATTCAACCATACATATATGGTTAACTGATTTTCAACATAGATGCCATGTTCATTTCATGGGGGGAAAAATAGTCTTTTCAGCCACTAGTCGTGAGCCAACTGAACATCCATATAGAGAATAATTCACCTTGCTACTCATCTCATACTATACATAAATATTGACTCTACATGCATCCTAAATTTAATGGGAAATTTTGTAACTATAAAGCTTGAGATAGGAAAGGATATCTTAGAGGACAACAATCATGAACCATCAAAAAAAAGAAGTGATAAATTGGAAGGCAACATATCAAAAATGACTAATATTTGAAAGGCACCACTATGAAAATGAATAGTCAAGCTACAAACTGAAGAATACTTGCAATGTATATATCTGACATAGTATTTATATCCAGAATATGTAAGGACTGAACTTAATAAGATATATAATCCAATAAAAATTGGCAATAATTCTGAACAGATACATCTGAAAGTAAACATATGAATGTTAACATATGAATGTGAAGTTTCTCACATAGTCATTGATAAAATTTAAATTAAAACCACAATAAAAGTCTATTACACCTCCATTAGAATGGCTAAAAATTAAAACACTGACAAGTCTTGATGTTGATAAACTGGAACTATCATACATTATTGCTGAGAAAGTAAAATGGAAAAAAACATGTAAGAAAAGAGCTGGACTATTTATATTGAACTTAAATATGCATTTCCATCTGACCAGGCAATTTCACCCCTAGGTTTTTACCTAAATGCAATGTAAACACATGTCCACATCAATACATGTACATGAATATCCACAGCAGTCTTACTATAACAGCCCCAAGTTGAAAACAATACAAATGTCCATCAGTAAGCTGAGGGGGTAAACATATCTGGTGCAGATCCACACAATAGGATACTGCTCAGATAATAAGGTAGGATCTCCTAATGCACACAATAACAGATGGATTTCAAAATCATAGGCTGGATGACAAAACATATACAAAAGGGTATCTACTGTATGCCCCCATTTTTGTTAAATTCTAGAAATGGGAATACATTTTCTAGTGATAGAAAACCAATCAGATGTTGCCTGGGTCCAGGTTTAAGAGAATTGACTGAAAAGAGCCTTGAGGGAAGCTTCCAGAATCATGAAAACATTCAAATATTTATTGGGTTGGCAATTACACTGAAGTATATATTTGTCAAATTTCATCAAACAGTACAGTAACAATGTGTGCATTTAATTTTATGAAAATTGATTTTAAATTAAGTTCTCCATTTTTGCCTGATACCTATGAAATCACTTCAAAATTTTGTTTGTCAGGGGACAGAGATATTATAAATACTTTTATTTGGCTTATGACTGTAATCAAATAGAGTGCAGAACTAAAATGTGTACTAATGCACTTAGTCTCATTACTGCCTTAGGTGTCCACTAAATCCCAGTTGTGTTCCATTAGAATGATATGTTAAATAGTTGGATAAAGCAGTAAATTATCTAACAATCAGTTAAAAAACTTCATGTTTAGTCTACATTCTGCTGAAGTAGGTTTAAACAATTTACATCAATGTTCTCATTTTACGTATCTAATAACAAAAGATTTCCAGGTACACTGACACATTCAAATGTTAGTGCCCTTTCAAATGCCTCTAATTTATATTATTCCAATGAAAATATAAAAAATAGAAAGAGTGGAGAATTTTTTTTACTCTTAAGGGGATTTTAAAAATGTCATCAAGGTGGAACTAATTTAAAGTTTATTTTTTTCAGTCAATATAGAAGAGTCTGTTTGTGGTGATAAGACAGAAACATATTTTGCTGTTTGGCCTCAAAGTGGCAGAAAGCAGAAGTCATAGGTTGAAGTATAATCAAAAGTATCTTCCACTTTTTTTTTTCTTGAATGCAGCTTCAATCAATAGTCTTGAAGCTCCAGATTATCTATCAAACTGAGAAAACCTGTCTTAGGTAGCTAGATCCTCTAATCAAATATTGGCAGATGAGATCCTCTGGGTGATAAAAAAGATTTAAAACCCAGAGTGACAGTATTTGATGAATATCACAGCATACTTATTGAAGTCAAGGTGAAACATATATAGTAAAGATTTAGCTCTCAGGTTATTACTATTCTTTAATAATATAACTACTAGCATACATAATTATTACTGCTTTCATTAATATATATTTACAAGCTAAGGTCAAACCTTTTATTGTTCCATAGCTAAGATATTTAATCTATATCTGTAACACAAAATACATTAAATACAAAAATGTATTACATAAGAAATGTTCAGATTGTGGAAGTAATATTAAATCAGAGTTTTAATATATGAAAATAATTATTAAAATATTAATAGGCCCTATTATCTTATTCTAGTTCTTGTGAAGTCACTACCTGGAACACTAAATTACTTCAAAAATTAGCTAGCATAAAATTAGTAATTAAATGTATATTACCCAATAGTAAGTATTTCAGAGAAACAGAACTTTTTTCATTTTAGAAATATTTAGTGTGCTAATATGCTGTTTATAGTGGTGCATGGCAATTCAGGACAATTTTAATGTGTTTTATGAATTAACTAGAGGCCCAATGTATGAACATTGGTGCAAGAGTAGGCCTTCCTTCCCCAGGCTGCTGGCACCAGCTTCCCTCCAGTACCTGGGACCCGGGCTTTCCTCCTCCACCTGCCGGCAGGCACCCGGGACCTGGGCTGGCTTCCCTCCGGCCACCGCAGGCACCTGGGACCCAGGCTTGCTTCCTTGGGCTGCCCACAGGCACCTGAGAACTGGGCATGATGTCCAGAAGGACATCTGGTCTAATTAGCATATTACCCTTTTATTATTATAGATGAACAGATATTAGAAGGTGAAGTAAGCACTATGGGTAGGTATTAGAATAGAAAAATGATTTTAATACCTAAGGGTATCTATTTATGTAGGATTGAAGTGCAGTAATTTTCCTCTAAAATATTGCATGTGGCCTGCCGTGGGAGAGCAGAATCAGGTTGTATTCATCGCCTAACAATGAAAAATTAATAAAGTATTTAAATGTGTAATACATTGCATGAAGGGATGCAATAAATTAGCACTCTGTTCATCATGCTTTCCGATAAGTCAGAATCCTTGGAAGATGAAAACCTGGAGTTAGGCCTAGTTTTAAATCAAAATTTTGTAATATTTCAAAGACCCAAATCACATCTTGACTCTCTAACTTATTGTTGGAATTGTCAGCCAATATCAGCACAATTTACTACTATAAAGCTCTTAGCACTTCAATAATTCTGACATTTCTTTCTCATTTCCATCCCCTAATTTTCCAAAAGTGAGAGAAGTCTGAGGAAAGCTTATTCTGCAAAAGATGGGTTCTATGAGCAACCCTTTAAGGATAGTTCTTCACCAGGAATAAGACTCCTCCATCAGTACCACCCTAAAGTACCACCCTGTATGACTCCAGAAATTCAGAGGAAATGAATATACTAAAATAAGTCTCAACGCTTTTGCATAACTAACAGTATCCACCAATATCCCTAATTAATACAAAGAATAGAGGGCTAATTTGTTAAATGCAAGTAAGAGCAGACATATAAAAGGATATTTTCTTTCTGGATTATACAGCCCAGAAAAATACTAGTACTCCCTTTACTTTGTGGTACTGATAATTGCTCAAGAGAGAGAGTTGGGTATTCTAACTAGATTGTTCTAAATATTTTTAATTTTTAAAAGATTTCTGTGTATCATGGGAGATAAGATCATACATGGCACTCTATTACAATCTGTGCTTACTTCCCTGCTGTAGTGAGATTCAAGTCTTAAATAACAACAACAACAACAACACCACACACACACACACACACACACACACACACACACACACACACTCACACCCACTGTTTCTAACAGCATTAATCCTAGCTATAAATTGATTCCTGGAAATAAAATCACAAAAAACTGGGCACGCTCAAATCATAACTCAAATGAGGAAGTAAAGGTTGTACACAAGCCCAGAGAAAAGCTCAGTAAAATTGATAAGCCTATAATCAGGATAACTAATTTAAAAAAGAGAAAAGACACACATTACTAATGTCAGAAATTAAAAAGGAGCCGTCATTCAGAACCCATGAACATTAAAAAAATTATAAAAGTGTACTATGGACAAATTGATGCCACAAATTTGATAATATAGATATCCTGGATCAATTCCTTCAGAGATAAATCTGCCAAAATTCACACACAAAATAGATAATCTGGATAGGTGGTTATCTAACAAAGATCTTAAATTAATAATTAATAACCTTCCAAAAGAGAAGGGATCAAACCCAAATGGGTTCACGGGTGAATTCTACCAATTATTTAAGGAATAAATTATACCAATTCTCTGAAGTGTTTTACTAAAGGTAGAAGTACAGGGAGTACTTCCTAACCCATGGTATGATGCCATAATTAACCTAGCTCAAAAACCAGACAACACTATTTTAAGACAACTACAGATCAATATCTCTAATCAGCATAAATGTAAAAATTCTCAATAAAACATTAGCAAATTGAATCCAACAATGCACAGAAATAATTATATTCCACAACCAAATGTTATTTATCCCGGGTACATAAGGCTGTTACAAAATTCAAAAATAAATTAATATAATTCATATCAAGGAGCTAAAAATGAGAAATCACATGATCATACAAACAGATGCAGAAAAAATAACAATGTTCAAAACCTATTCATGATAAAAAACTCTCAGCAAACTAGAGAGAAGAAATTTTGTAAAGGTAATAAAGAACATCTACAGAAACCCTACAGCCAACATCATACTTAAGGATAAGAAAATCAAAAGTTTTCTGCTAATGTCAGGAACAAGACCAGGAATAGTGCCAGACAACAAGGCAAGAAGCAATATCAGGAACAATCTTACCACTGCTTTTCGACATCATACTGGAAAGTTTAACTAATGAAATAAAATAAGAAAAATAAAATAAAATGTATCCAGACTTTAAATAAATACAATTATCTTTGTCCAACGATGACATAATCAGAACAGTCAACTCAAAATTTAAGGAGAACACAGTTAGATGGCTGACAATACTTGTCTTCAAGACTTACAATGAAGCCACAGGAGCCCATATAGTGTGCTATTGGCAAAATAATAAACAAACAGGCTAATGGGAAAAAAATAGAGAACCCAGAAATATATACCCATAATATATTCAAAGACCTTTCACAAAGAAATAAAGGCAATGCAATGGAGCAAAATGTCTCTTCAAGAAATGATGCTGGAGTAAGTGGCATCTACATGCCAAATAAATGTATTTAGACACAGGTCTATAACACCCTTCACAAAAATTAACTCAAAATACATCATAGACCTACAAGTAAAGTGCCAGCTATAAAGCTCCTAGAAAATTTCATAGAAGAAAACCCAGATGAGATGTGTAAGGCAATGACTTCTTAGAAACAACACCAAAAGCACAGTCCCTGAAAATAAATAACTGATAACCAAGATTTCATTAATAAAAGTTTCTGCTCTGCAAAAAACACCACCAAAAAAAAAAAAGCCACAGACTGGGAGAATATATTTACAAAACACATATTTGACAGAAATTTTATCCAAATATACAAAGTGCATCTAAAACTCACCGATAAGAAAACAAACAACCCAATTAAAAATGGGTTAAAGATATGAACCAACACTTCACCAAACAAGATATACAGATCACAGAAAGGGGCTGAGGGCTTTCAGGCTGACCACACCCCCTTCAGGGTGAGGGTCCCTGCTGGAGTGCCTGGCCAGCCTTGGTGAGGGACTGATGGCTCTTTGCATGCTGGCCATGCCCCCCAGAGGGGACCCTCACCCCATGGGGGCATGGCCAGCCTGGGTAAGGGGCTGAGGGCCATTTTCAGGCTGGCCACACCCCCTTCAGGGTGGGGGTCCCCACTAGGGTGCCTGGCCACCCTGGGTGAGGGGCTGAGGGCCATTTGCAGGCCCCTCCCTTGGCAGCCGGATGGGCAATCCAAGCCTCCAGGGTGCTCAGGCTGGCACCGTGGCCACCGTCCACAGGCCCCTCCTTCAGCGGGCGGCCAGGGCGGGAGGGAAGCTTGGGTCAAGCCAAGCTTCCTCCGTCGCCGGGGGTGACCCAAGCCTCCCGCTTGCTCCAGCCTACTCCATGGTCGCCGCCCACAGGTCCCTCCTTTGGCAGCTGGCCCAGGCGGGCGGGAAGCTTGGCTTCCTCTGTCGCTAGGGGCAACCCAAGCCTCCCGCCTGCTCTGGCTGGCTCTGTGGCTGCCACCATCTTTGTCCCACTAATTTGCATATTCCTCCTGATTGGCTGTGGGGCATCGCTGAGGTATAGTCAATTTACAGATTTGTCTATTATTAGTGTAGATTTTAGCTGGAGTTCTACACTCAAACAAGAAATGCAATTTTCAATTGTTGGAGAAAATTTAATGTGTAATTTATCTGTACAGATATATTACATGCAATAAATAATTTTATAGAAACATATATTTAATTATAGGAATAGACACATGTGAACTAATGTCAGAGATCTTTGTCTCAAAGTAACTGAATAGGTTGTCAGATAGTCCTCTGCACACTAGAAATAAAGACTATCAATTATTTAATTGATAGTTGAAAATAATACAAAAAAAAATTGCCTATGCTTTAAATTTGAGAATTGGTTCTTAAAGTTAGCAAATTTAATCCAATGATGACAGTTTTTGTCGAATTAGACTTTAATATTTTATATATTATTTAATAAAAATGTTATGTTCAGGATATTTACCTTATCTTTTAAGTTACATGGTTCTATTATACATTAATGCTGCATTTTCAGTGCACAAAATTTAGTGAGATAATCTTGTCATAAAAATAACTGTTTCTTAGCACTTGATTTATGCTAGGGATTGTAGGTAAGAACTTTATTAGCATAAATTCTATTTTAATCTTGAGAGTAACCCTAAAAGAAAGGTCCTGTTAGCATTTCCAAGTGGGAACTGAGACTTAGTACTGTAATTTTTCTAAGAATAAAGAACAAGGGATAGAGCTTCATAGTCACTTTAGAGCTTTTGATTTTAATCACAACACTCTACATTTTATAATCACATATACTTATCTTTCCTATTAAGTGGCCAGAGTTCTTGGATATCCACAGCACAGTGCTAGGCACTAGAAGTTACCCAATATTTTCATTTTATTGGATACTGGATAGCCTTATGTATATTTTATTCAAAACTATTTGAACTAAAATATATTCACCATGAAGATAGAGGAGAACCCATCAAATCCAAATTGTATTTCAGAGTCTCGGTAAATATGAAGTGGTAGCAGATTTACTTAAATAAATTTCAAGGTGTTCTTAAATTTTTGAAATACATATTGGAGAAATTAGAGTCAATAAAAGTGATTCTGCTCTGCTGACAAAGGTATTATAAAAGCAGTTTCTGTTACATTTTTGTGTGAAATATTCCCTAATATTCCCTTTTTTCAAATACAAGTGGTGCTTTGAAATGTAGTCAGGATAAAGAAAGAAAAAAACAACCTAACATTTAAAAACATGCTGCTTATGGTAGTTCAAACCAGAAAAGTACTGGAGATACTGTACAAAAAGTTTTGGTTGAAACCAAGTTAATATTTTAATAGGCATCGCTTCATACCAAAATTAAAAGCAATCTTGTGTTACTTGTAACATATATATTTTTAAAATGATTAAAAACCACTAGAATAATAAGGAAAGGTCAAAATTGAGGAAAACAATATGAGTAATTAATTCTCTTGCTTTTATATTATTCTTTGTCCTTAGAAAATGTTACTGTATAACATCGCAGAACACACAGAATCCTTTGACTAAGTTTTGAGCATTCTTTAAATGGTCCTTATAAAAATACTAGAGGCCCAATGCACCACATTCGTGCACTGGGGGGGAGGGGTCCCTCAGCCCGCCTGCGCCCTGTCCCAGTCTGGGACCCCTTGGGGGATGTCTGCCTGCCGGCTTAGGCTCAATCTCCCAGGGGATCGGGCCTAAGCTGGCAGTCAGACATCCCTTTCACAGTCTGGGCTCTCACAGTCCGGAACCCCTTGATCCTTACTGCCCAACTGCAGCAGAGGTAGGAGAGGCTCCCGCCACTGCTGCTGCGCTTGCCAGCCATGAGCCTGACTTCTGGCTGAGTGGTGCTCGCCCTGTGGGAGCACACTGACCACCAGGGGCAGCTCCTGCATTGAGCGTCTGCCCTCTGGTGGTCAGTGCGCGTCATAGTGACAGGTCGTTCCACTGTTTGGTCAATTTGCATATTAGGATTTTATTATGTAGGATTAATATTCAATGAACTATCATTGATGCTTAAATAATCTGAGTAGTATATTTAATATTATTCTTGAGAAATCTGTACTCAGCTCAAGTATTTATATCTTATCTTTTTTCAAATACAAGTGGTGCTTTGAAATGTAGTCGGGACAAAGAAAGAAAAAAACAACCTATAATTTTTATACTTAAATTTATCATAAAATAAAATGTTTGCTAACTTGAAGTATCATAGAGCCTAAAAGTCTCCCGTGTCTTATGAAGAAAACATATTCTATTTATCTATTAAAATGGAATTTTTTCAGTTTATATTCATTTGCATTGTTATAATCATTATCTATAAACCGTGACTTTTGCTCTTTCATAAAGTTTTATAGTGCAAATTTCAAGAAATATCTAAAAACATTTAACAGCTCCTGTTACATTTTTTTGTGAAATATTCCCTAACTGCAAATTAGGTGATTAGTGATTTGAAAGAGTTAATGTGCCTCTAAAACCTCTCTTATTATCTGGGAATAATTGTAGGCACAGGGCTCATTAAGCAACACATTGACCCTCCTCTACTACTACAGAAACTTCACATTTATGTTTTTTTTTCTCTTTAGCCTTTATTTTATTTCCTCCTCTTCATTCTTTTTCAAATTGACTAGATTCAGTTCAGTAATGTCATCTTACAATTTAGTTTGGAACTGTCTTTTAACATTAACATTTGATGTGCGTATGTGATTTTGGCCAAAGCCTTTTTGAAAATCTTTATTTTTTTATAAATACGCTTTTATTGGTTTTTTAGAGAGAGAGGAATGGAGAGGGAGAGAAGATAGAAACACATCCATCATAGAGAAACATCAATCGGCTGCTTTCTGCATGCCCCCTACTGGGGATTGAGCCCACAAACCAGGCATGTGCCCTTACCAGGAATGGAACCAGCAACCTCTTTGTGCACGGGATGATGCTCAATCCACTGAGCCAGGACAGCCAGGCTGAAATCTTTTTTGAATGACATTATTTTGATGAATATGTTTTATTCCATATCATCAATGGTCTCATCAGATGGTAAATACAAGTAAATAACATTTATGGCAATACTCCTAAGGTCAAGGTTATGACCTTGTTACTATGCTCTTATCAAGATGTCCAATCATTTTATCCTGATCCCCTACCTGTAAGTATTTCTGGTAGGATTTTTTTTTTCATTAATCCTCAACTGAGGATATTTTTTCCATTGATTTTAAGAGAGAGTGGAAGGAAGGGAGGGAGGAGGGGAGAGAGAGAGATATTAATGTGAGAGAGACAAACGCCTCCTACAAGTGCCTTCTACAAGCGCCCCAACCGGTCAGGATTGATCCTGAAACCCAGGTAATTGCCCTTTGGTATGAGGGCCAACGCCCTAACCATTGTGAACACCAGCGAGGGCTCCCCTAGGATTTTATGAAGGGGGTTGAAGAGTTACCATATATTTTAACTCTATGTCCTTTGGTGTTCACTGTTCACATCATCTTGCTTCATTACTACCAGTAACTATGTTTCTCCCGTGTTGTGTATATTGTTTTTAATTGAATGGTGTGTATATTGTTACTAACCTCAGTCAAATATTTTGTATTGTCAACTGGAAAGACTCTTCTACTCTTTTGGAAGGACTTTCCCTAAAGAAGTTATACAAAATTTTTTTTTCTGCCACAATTACAGAACTTCAATAGCAGGACTAGCTTTGGAGATGATCAACACAGATCATGTTCTCCTTTCTGTCACATTCTCTCCAACACACAGGCTCTGTTAACAATTTTCTCTCTCTCTCTCTCTCTCTCTCTCTCTCTCTCTCTCTCTCTCTCTCTCTCTCTTCATTTAAATCTTTAGTCCACATGATAGCTCTGTGTGTTTCTGAACACCACTGTGGCCTGGGGTAAAAGGCTATATTCCATCACTTCAATATTCTAAGAATTACCTGTAGGGTTCAGGGGCAGCCTCTAACTCTGAATAATATCATCAATTTCAAGTCATACATACAGGTACTATTTATCAGCAGTTGATTCTAGGTGTTTACTAAAGACAAAAACGTTTATTATGGAACCCTAACTAGTATAATATAAAATTTAGAGTGGTAAAGAGCCATTAAAATTTAGCTTTGTTTCAAAAATCAAATAACATATAACTGTTTGGAATCAAGAAATGCAAAGTTCACTATTTTCTTAAGAGAATTGCTCTGACAAAAGAAATGTCCTTGGGACCAAAGGACATCAGATTAAGAAATCCTCTCAGCAACAAGGTAAGACATATTTTCAAGCAGCTATTTTCTTTGTGGCCAAGGAGAACACTGGGCCTGGAGAAGATTCTTAGAGGCAGGTTCACAAGAGTAATGAATTGGTGATTCTATCTAAATGAATGAAATTGAAGCTTAATCACAGCACATTAGCCATTCAGGACAGAGAGTCTTGAAAATTCTGCAGTGTTAGATTTCAGAATAGTTACAGTCAGTAATTTCTGTGGGTCTCTCTCATACATAAGATGAAGAATTATACTATGTAAAATTAAATGTCAAAAATATTTACAAAGGTTTAAAACGCAACACTTTACACACCATGACAATGGCTAAATACTATTTTAGAAATTACTAAGAACTCAGTCCATGCAGTTAACATAGGGGATCTAATTTATTCATCACAATAGCTTAAAAAGTTAGGATAAGAGGTATATTCTTATCCACTTAATACAGTTAAGACGACTTAGAATCAGAACTTCAATAACAATCTTACTCTCACTGTTCAGGAGAAAACCAAGGCTTTGAAATGCTTACATTTTTTCTTCAAAAGTCAGATTCCTTATATTTCATGAACTACACTGTTTACATGTTAGTTTTGCTAAATTACTTAAGAGGCTATACTCACAAACATTGTTTTGAAAGTAGCATATACATACAATAAAACTTAAATATAGTACTTAAAATAAATTCTTTTGAATTTCCTGATTATAGTTTCTATAATTTCCCAAATCAATTAATTTTTATGACTCAAAAGCCAAAAGAAACCTATAGTAACTATGGAATTGAAAGATGTACAGTAAAGTGTTATTTTTCCACCTACCCTCCTTCTGCCTCCAGTAAACATTTATGTACTATTTTTGTAAATGTATCCACATGAAATTTAGCATCAAGGTAAATAAAATAGATCTAAATATAAAAATAAATAACCAAACTGATTTGTAAATGGTATGAAACAAGGTACTATGCTATGAAGATTCAAACATGCCTGCCACAAAATATTGTGCAATGTTCTTTAGATTATATTTTATTAGGAGGATACAGTAAAACATGTCTAATTTCTGCTTTTTTATATTTTTATGTGTTTTGTGTTGGTCATAAATAATTAATTGTATATGAGTCAAAGAAGACTTGAGGGAGACTGAGAAAAAGGCAAATGTATATACATATACTTAGCATACAAATAATTTCTGAAAATATTATGACTATGCTGAATTTGCCTCATGCCCTTCCAATTACTGTTACCACCTATATTTTCAATGAGTCTTGCATAAAAATACATTTATTACTAAAACTAGTGGCCCAATGCATGAAATTCGTGCACATTAAAAGGGAATTAATTAGAGGAAATATTTTAATATTGCTATTTTCCCTTTCTCTATAATAGAAGTGTCAGAGATGAAAGAAAATTAGTAAAATGTATATGAAAATCTTCCTCCTGTCAGATTCTGGGGCGTGCCACAGGACCCAAGTCAAGTCCCTGCCCACCCGCATGCGCCTCGAAATCGTGCAAGACCCAGACCGGCTGGCCCCACCTCCATTGGGCAAGATCCGGACCTGGTCGGCCCCACCCCCATCAAGCCCCACTGGGCAGGGGGTGCACCCTCTGTTCCCCCGGTCTAGCGTCAGGCGGGAGGTGCAGACTCAGGTTCCCCGGCCCGGTGCCAGGATGGGGGAGCAGTCTCAGGTCCCCTGTCAAGCCCCACTGGGTGGGGGGTGCAGCCTGAGGTCCCCCGTCAAGCCTCACCGGGCAGGGGTCATGGCATGAGGTCCCCCGCCATGCCCCACTGGGTGGGGGGTGCGGCCTGAGGTCCCCCATTAAGCCCCGCCAGGCAGGGGGTACAGCCTGAGGTCTCCTGTCAAGCCCCGGTGGGCGGAGCCTCAGGTCTCCCACCCTGACCCGGTGACATGCAGCTGATTGCTCATTATGGCTAGTTAAGGGAACCCTGCCTCTGCTCTGGGTGCAGCCATCTTGTGTTACAGAAACCCTGCCTCTGCTGTGGGCACAGCCATCTTGTGACGGTGTGAGGGTTAATTTGCATATTACCTCTTTATTATATAGGATAGTGGACAGCTGCTCCTCAAATAGAAATAAAAGTTTTCCTTAAAAAAAGTAAAAGGCAATTAGTATACTTTGCAGTATTCCAAAAATATCCATATTTTAATAAGGACAGTAACATTTGAAATTTTCTTTCCTCCAAATTATAAAATAAGTGTTTCTCCCTTAAATACACACACACACACACACACACACACACACTACACACACTACAAGCTTAGTGTTTGAATATGTATATATTGAGAAACTCAATGGCAACTTTTTCTTGGTGCCAAAATCCAGAGAAATACTTTTCAGAAATCAAACTATTCTGCCATTCTTATAACTATACTGTCTCTACTACTTCAATCCAAAAATTAGAGAGATATGTTTTGAAAGAAATGTGGATGAGCAAAGGAGATAAAAATGTCTCGTTTTGGCTTTTATTGTCAAAGGCTGAGAGACACAAATCAATTTGACCCATGAAATGATAAGGCTGATGTTCAAACGTATGTACCTAATGCCATGAGCTTATATCAGTAGCATTCATTTAATGTTTGGGATTGCCCTACTTTAATGAGTGTCAGGTAATGTATTTCTAATATGCAAAGGTTTTGCCACGTATTACAGAGACTAAAAATCTATTTTAATTCAAGAACTAAACGATTTCATTAAAATTCTAGACAGTACTCTCCAAAAATTCTTGATTAACATTTGACATAAATTTTGAGTTTTGAAGCATTGTAGTCGAGGGTACACAGGACTTAATATCTTGGAACATACACTTAAGTCTATTACCTAAGAAGGCATGAGGACCTTGCAGTAGGAAGTCATTTTTTTGATATGTTAAATTGATTTAGTGCCTTGGAAGCAGTATTAGAAAGGCTTACTAATGAAAGAAGATAGGAAGGGCAAATAAGATGCACTTGCTCTCCTACTATTTTATTTAATTACTTTCATAGAGTTGCCCAATTCACTAGATAATAATCAAATTTGTCCATTTAATTTTAGCTGTTTGATAGGATTTTTAATTTAGCAATAGAAAACAAAAATTAGGCAATATATTCTCATCTGTCTCTATCTCTATAAAAATGTATCACCTATTAAATATTGTAGATGCATTTTCTACTTATAGCCATATTTCTAAATAAACAGAATCATATTCAATAACAATTCACTGAGCTGATATTCATTTTTATTTGGAAGGATTATTGAATGACCTCATAAAAATAATTTTGGTAAAAAATAACTGTAAGTTTAATAAAACTCATCTGAATTGTTTCAGGTAATGAAACTCTTGTGTTTTCATTCATTCAGTACATATCAGAATTAGTATAATTTATTGTTTGCTGCCAAAGGTTTTAAATTCTCTGAGGCATCAGTGATGTTGACAATTGTGATGTGGGCAAGATAACTTCTCTGGAAAAAATTAAAGATAGGAAAAACAAAAGAAAATAGCGCATTAGAAAAAAACTTTTGTGCATTTAATTTATGATTGTCTAAAGAGCTATGAGTTTATGTGGTAAAATATTAAAATGATACACAAGTTATACTGTCAATCATAAATCATATCTGTGTCTACCATTTATCTACATCTCTCCTCTGAAGGTACACATTCTTGGTAGATGCTTTTATATCTATCTTTATAGAGATATTTTATTATTTCAAGGCAGATATTTGCAATATTTGGTTATACACATTGCTTTTAATTAACAACGTAACTTGTGAATTCATCAGTATTCAGACTTAAACTGGATGGTCATTTATCTCATGACCATATTGTATTGGCAAAACTGGATATCATATGCAAAAGAATGAATTTAAATTCTTATCTCACATTATGTATAAAAATCAACTGAAAATGTATTAGAGACATATACATAATACCCAACACTATAGAAATCCTTTAGTAAACAATGGGAAATATATTTCATGACATTGGATTGGGCAATAATTTGTTGGAGGTGACACTGAAACACAAGCATCAGAAGCAAAAATAGAGAAATGTCACTATAGCAAACTTAAAATTTTGGCACTTCTGGTTTCTGGCCTGGCATGTAAAAACTTGGACATAGTCATCCCATCCTAACAACAATGAAAAACTTAATAAACAACCAACAATGCTTCTTTGATCTGTCAGAGAAGTGAGGTCCCAACACAAACTACTGACTCAAAAGTTGGAGAGCTATTGGCAAATAAAGAGAATCATAACCAGAGCAAGAACACATGAGCAGAAACCTCCATGGAAACCAGTGCTGGGGTAGGAAAACCTGACCAGTGATTGATGAATTGATGGAGACTCACTGTGGTCAAGCCTGAAGGATTAAGAAATCCAGGGAAACCCAGTCTTTTTTCTTTTTCTTTTGTGAGGCACACCTTTATGAGTTTTACCTCCAGGAGCTCTAGCCACTTCTCAAGGTGAGTCAAAGAAAATCCCCTTATGCTTCTGAAATAGAGAGGAAAAAGGAACCCTTGGAAAGGTGTCAGAGCACTCTGTCACATCAAGGTCTGCCCTCAGGAGGAACTGTATTTCTACAGCCTCATCTACTGGTTATATATTACGATAGCCTAACTGACCTGGGGGGAAAGAAACTCCACACACCTCTAATCACCCTCTCCCACCAAATGGGAGTAGGTGGACAGAGAGAACTTGAAATTCACAGTCTGATAACAAGAATTTACCAAAACACTGAGACCTAATCATAAGACTATGGAATGCTTCTCCCTCATTCCACACCTGATGACTACATTACTCAAGGACTTTTTAATGTAGTTGCTTTTAGCCAGTATACCATGTCCACCTTTCAACAAAAAAAGGTGAAATGAATGGCAGCAATATTACAAGTGATGAGGGAGAAGAATCAAGAATATTTTATTATAAGGTACCTGCACTACCAGTGAAGCAATATACTGCTATTTGAAAAGGGACTTGAATTGATGGTCAATGTATATTGCAAACTCTAGGTCAACTACTAAAATAACTAAAAACTAAAAAGAGTATAATTGATATGCAAAGAGAGGTGAGAAAATGAAACATAAAATGCTCGATTAAAACCACAAAAGGTAGAAAAATAATAATAAAAACAAGGGAAAATAATAGAAAACAAGTAGCAAATACAATAGATGTTAATCGCTCTTCTTCTCTTTCCCTCTCTCTCTGGTAAGGAATTTTTGGACTGGAACCCAGATTCTTTGTCTGCCGGAGTTGAAGAATGAATCCACAGACAGAGGGTAGTATAGTAAAGGTGGGGATTTATTGAAGAACAAGTACAGACTCCCACATGGGGAGAGGGAAAGACTCCCACAGACTTCCTGTTTCCATGGTTTATAAAGGCTAAAGTTCTTGTGTTCTGATATCCCCTCTGATTGGTTACTATTCCCTTTCAAAGTGGCTACTATAGTGATTCCTGAGGCCCTCCTCCCTCATAGTCCTTCCATTCCTTTTGGGCTTTCTTCCTCCTTCTTTATTTTGTAAATATAGATCTTTTCTGGCTACTTCCAATTCCCTTGTCTTATGGAAATGTAGCGACACCTGGCTTCCTTGAGTTATGGAAATTTACCTTCTCCCAGTCTATAGCCCTGTGTTTCTCCATGGACCCCAATTCTAAAAATTCCCTAAGCCTGCCTATATTCCCCTAAAGTTCCTGTTTCATCTCCAGGGGAGCAGTTAGGCTTTAATCAGGCTGGCAGGGGAGCAGTTAGGGGGCTATCAGGCTGGCAGGCAGAGTGGTTAGGGGCAATCAGGCAAGAAGGCAGGCAAGTGGTTAGGAGTCAGCAGTCCCAGATTGTGAAAGGGATGTCCAACTGCTGGTATAGGCCCGATTTCTGCGCCTAAACCGGCAGTGGGACATCCCCCAAGAGGTCCCAGATTGGAGAGGGTGCAGGCTTGGCTGAGGGGACCGCCCCACCCCTGTGAACGAATTTCGTGCACCAGCCTCTAGTATTAGTATAAGAGAATTATTGTGCCAGAAGCTGTATACGTACTTTATTACCTTCATAATTCAGGTGTGGGAAAAGATGGAAATTTTCCCTTTTTAGGTTAATAGAACTCCTGTCTACATGGTCCAAATGTAAGGTTAGCTTACTAAGCTTTAATTATTTTTATTTTTAACCTTCTCTTTTAAATGTGTGAGGAAATGCTTCATCTTGAAACAAGCAAATAAGTACCTTCTTTTCGGACAAATAACATTTCCCAGTGCAGCTGAGCTGCAGATAGCTTATGATTATGTAGTTTCTGATTGGCCGGGGGAATTAATGCTGCAATTAGCAATGTGTTTGCATCTTTAGCTGTTGCCAGGTAATGCTCCACTGGAGGCTCGTTCTGTAGAACTTAAACACTGACATTAATAGAGCAGTGACACACGCTGCTGGGAAGAGCTGTGGTGTTTGGCTTATTAGCTCGTTTTTCCTCAAATATTGTTGATTTATTTATTTGCTACTTGTCAAAAGTATCATATGAAGACAAACATGGTGGAAAGGATGTCAAACTATGAAACTAGGTCGTGATTGATATTATCTTTGTTATGATCCTTAAAAAAGATGTAGTGACAAAGAAAAAGTTGCATGATAATGTTTTACTGGAGTGAGAAAAGAGGTTCACAGGGAAGAAGTGATGGGGGGAAATGAAGAAAAAGTGAAGACAGGAAAATACAGGAGATGTATCACCAATCTTGTTACTACTATATACTAATGTTCATTATTAACACATGCTCAATCCTATTAGTACATACTCTGATAGGACCTTTGAAACCACAGCACTTCAGACCATGCAGTTGGAACAGATGTAGAAGATGCTCAAACTATTTCTTTCCACCTCCCTCTTCTTTCCATTTTCCACAGATTGTTTTCCCCCTACAGCATACCAACTCGCCCACACCTTGGGGTTGTGTCATCTAGCATGTCATGCCACATTCTGGAGAAGGCAATGATTCTGGGGTCTAGTTTACCCAGTGTGTGTGTGTGTGTGTGTGTGTGTGTGTGTGTGTGTGTGCATGCTGGTCTCTCCTTGTAAGTGTAGGCACCCATGGAAACTTTAGAGGCAACTCTGGTGACAGGTGCAGTAGCAGAACTTTATAACCACAGAAATAATTCAAATTGTCACTAGGACCAGAAGGACAAGTTATCAAGTCCTGGAGGGGAAGTAGGCAAAACTGTGACCATCTGGAATGGCACATTAGCAAAATCCATTATGGTCCTTGTTTCATTTTTATTCCGTCAACCCCCTCATGATATCCTGATCTCAATAATGTGTCTTCACTTCTTGAAGAGGGGAAGAGGTGGAGAGTTGCAGTGTCTTGACGCAACAACTGACCCTAGGAGTACAACTGATTTTCATAATTTTCCTTCACCAACTTTTTAGATTTTTCTTCACCCTCATGCAGCACTTTGGCTAGTCTAATTGTTTGACTAGAAGAATGATCTGAATCAAAAGACCTGGACTAAAGTGAGGCAAGTGAGGTTCCTATACAGCAAAATCTAAGAAGATATTCATTATTAGAGTCCTATAAAAATTGACCCTGGAGAGTGAATACTCCTTATATTTATGCCCCCTTGTGTTTTGCTTGTCTATGCTAAGTCTTGACCCTACCTCATCCTCAGGAGGTACAGAATTGCAGTTTCCTTCTCCTTGTAGAGCTGTGGTTATTGCAATTTCCCTTTTTACAGTTATTACTAGCCACAGAAGAAACATAAGACATAAGTGAGTCCCTCAGGTTCCAGGCATATTTCTCTCTGCAACCCTAGACATTCATGCTAAACAGGTCCAATTATCATCCAGTACAGTATTTTTTTTTCTTTGTCTGCTAGTTCACCAGCATACGACCAAAGTGGTAATGTGGAAATCATGCTTTCTATATCAACAGAATCCTCACTGTGTCAGCTATTGAAAGTAGCCACCCTATGAGAATCACCTCTCAACCAGAAGAAAGGACTGTGGAAATAGGAAACAAAAATCCACTAGTTGTCACAGACAGTTATGGTAGGCAGGTAAATCTTCCTTCATTCTCTTTGTTCCTTGACACATCTAGTTACTGGGGACATTATACCATATACTAGCAATTGAAAGAGAGTGCCAATGACACACAGGATTGTAGCTAAACTTTCAAAGGGCCATTTTACCATTCCATTAGTCTGAATGTTTCCGATTAATGAGGTTAGTCATACCTTAAAGGTATCCCTTAGTCATGAGCCAAGGAGATACTGAATATTTTAGAATGTATAATTGCTGGTAAGTATTACCATTAGACACCATTGCCAGTCTTTTTGCCCATTTCCAAAGATTTCCTTGTCAATGAGTTTTCAATCTTGTCCAGTCCAGGTTAACAGACTGGCCACACTGAAGGCATTTGAGTGAGTATAGATTTTTAACTCTAGACACCTTCATATTTTGAAATTATGAGAAAAAGGTATTGCGGCATTTGCTCCTCCAATACAAAAAAATAAAATATGTCTACTTACCAGAAAAACATTTCTTCACTGTTGTCTTTCAGGGCTACCCCTACATGGAACTAGTTTGTCAGTAGTTATTACTTACTAAACTCTTGCCTTGACTTATCCATCAATCAGTCCAAGCCCTTTCCCTTCCTGCTTTGCAAGGGAGAAAAGGCTATTTTTACCAGTCAGGTGATCTGGGTGGCATTTAAGATCTCAATATGCCTTAAGTCATTTTTCTAAATGCACCCATCCTAGGTTTGAGTTCCATTCTTCCATCTCAGGGTTCTGATTTTGACATAAGACAGCACACATAGTTTCTTTTTCAGAAGTGATTCTGATTATCTACTTCATTTTCAGCTTCTTGAGGTTCTCCTTTAAAGACATATTAAGCTTTTCTTTAAAGATCATATTAAAAGCCCCATGTGTTTCAAAATGTGTTTCAATTTGGCTATGAGCTTCACTAAACCTATCATTTACTTTCTGCAAGATTTAAAATGTCATCTGCAAAAGCAACAATACCTTTTGTGATTATTGCCATTAAGTTTACCAAGTACTCGCTATCCAAATATGTTTATCTTATAGCTCCATCTTACCTATATTAAACCAAATGCAAGTTTTACTAAATGTGGCTACTAGTGGTTTTCAACACCCTCTTTATCGATCAGATTGATAAATGCTGCCTCATATTGTCATAAAACTCCACCCCCAAGTCCCATTGTTAGGTCCCTTTGTAATCCATGGTACTGACCTTTCTAGTCCATGATCCCAAGAAATTAGAGTTCGGGCAAAAACTTTACTGCTAATGCTTTTTGTTTTTTTTAATTTTTGGATGCAATTCCTAAGAAGCACCAGTGAAATAAAATGGGTAGGAATGGCAAAAGGAAGAACAAATGAGAAAAGGTGTTTAATGAAGCTGACACTAAATTCACACACACACACACACACACACACATACACAGACACACAGTGATTTCTCACTGTGGGATAGTGAATTATTGGTTTCAGTTCTTCTTTCTATGCCTACACGCATTCCCTTTGCCTTATGACTTTGCAATTCTTATCTTTAGAGGCAAAGTATGTTTCCCTACTTATTGAATTTATGCTTGAACATGTGCTTTTCTTTGGCCATTTGGATATTAACTGAGAGACTGATGAATCTCAGAGGAAAGACTGGGGGTGGGGGGTAGGGGGGAGAGATTAACCAAATAATTTATATGCATAATTCATGGACACAGACCATAGTGTGGTAAAGGGGCATGGGGGAGGGGGCAGAAGAGGGGTAGAGGGAGTTGAGGGGAAAAGGGGGACATATGTAATACTTTCAACAATAAAGATAATTTTTTTTTAAAAAGAAGAGATTTTAATGTGTTTGTTAAATGTGCCTGTGGGCTGAGGCTCTACTCTTGCCTGTTGGTCCTGCATGCCTGAAACAAACATGGAGTAGGCCTGATCTCAATCCATGTCCTAGCGCCACATCCACCTAAAGTCAGCTGGAGCAGTCAAACCCAGATGTCCCAGTAAAAATTAAATGGTGGCTGTAAAATACTGAGTTCTGAAAAGGTTTACTAGTATTGTGGCAGTAGCTGACCAATATATGAGGCCTCTGAGGGTGTTTTCAGAAAAGCAATATGAAATTATTGAAACCCAGACTGTCTACTGGTAGAAGAAAGAAGATATATACCTACTCTATCCTGTCTCCCAAATCCCACTTTCAAAGTCTGCTTCATGTAACTTCAATTCACTTGAACTACAAGGTTGTGTTACTGAGGTCCTCAGAGGAAATTCTGGCAAAACCAGGGACTCTCTCTGTTGATTCCATCAATGTGCATGGGCTGTGCCTTATAACTATAAAATAATGTGAGATTTCACATCAGCCTCTGTGGCTTCGAAGCAAGGCAACTGTCCAAGATCAAGGGAGAATAGGCTACTTCGAGATGATCTGGGGTTGTAGATAAATCTTGTAATTTCTCCAAATTATTTTGTATAAAATATAAGAAAAATTATATCATTGCAAGTTATACCTAATATTTACATTATCTACATATAACAAATGATTTATGGGTATATTTAAAGGAAACAAGAACAATTACTGAACAGAACCTTAGGTATGAGTATGACAGTTCAACTCTGTGAGAATAGTATAAGAAATGACTAAGAAGTGCTCAAAACACATAGGCAAATATAAACATCGCCAACCCCCAATCCCACACACATGCACTTACACAGAAAGGGATTTGGAAGGGCAATGAAATAATAATGGAACATAAGTTGAATTTGAAATCAGACATAACATAGGTAGACAAAAGACACTGATGTTCTCCTTCCAAGCTATGGAGCAGTGGACAATGGAATTATCTTTTCTAAGTCTCAGGTTTGTGACTGTACAATGGAATAATACAACAATTCTCATAACAAAAATGTTGTGACAAGGTATTTTCATGAGTACATTCCATTATGTAGTGAAGAAAAGATGAGAAAGTCCTCAAGGATCTCATAATTTCGTGGGAGGGCTAGAAAATAAGTACAGATTTACAATAGATAATATCATAATGCTTTAGTAGCTGACTGCTCAGGATATTTTGAGATAAAGAAAAAGAAGGAAATTCAAAGCTTTGTGGATAAAAGATGAGGAAAATAATTCTCAGTAAATTATATGAAAGTAAAACATCAGGGAATAAAAATGCTGGCATAGTAATACTGAAACTGTTTTAATTCCACCAGACTAGAAAGATGTTCCTTAGGATACTATATTGCACATTCGTATTTCACAAAATTATGAACAATAAATAAACACATCCAGACATGCAGACCCTAACAAACAATAATCTGGCCCCTTTCACAGGTGTTGTTGTGAGAAATATTACCAAAGAAGTGATTCTTGCAGATTGGCTTAGCTAATGAATGGAATTGCAAGAAACATTAGTATGTAGCTTGTGGTACTTCAAGCCTAGAAAAGTAACTTATGATTACATATCAAGCTCTTATTCTTTCCTTCATCCACACTACTGTAGTTTGACTGATGAAAATCATATTTATTTAACTCAATCCAGCCACCATATGAGACTGGAAGAAGAGGAATTAAGCTAATCATTTTAATCCTTGCTTATGATGTTTATCAAGTGCTGCTTAGCTATGCTTACTCCACCATATTACCAATCGATTGTATGCAGTATAATTAGTGTTTTAGGGGCAATCTTTGCTAATCTATTAATTTATGCCTCAGTTTTTCATTCATTGTCTTATCACTCATTAATCTTGATATAATAACTTCTTTTTTTTCAAGTAATGAAAAAAAGAAAGATCACTGGGGAAAGACATGCATCAGAACCATCAAAGTAAAATACATTGGTAATTTATTTCTTATTTACTTGAAAAACAATTTTTTAAAAGTGTTTAATTTGGGTCTGTTTTGTGTGATTGCTTTTTTTGTTGTTCTATTTCAGGTTTGCATTAGTTTCACAGACAGATAATGGAAAATTCAGTGTTCCTGGTCAAACTACAAGTTCTCTGGGTAGTTTTCATTTTGATATTCAGATAACTTCATTTTGGGGGATGGAAATATTTATGTTTTCATGTTTGTGTGTTTGAAAGAGTATACAGATATGTTTGCTTTGGAATCATGATTATTAACATCTCTATCTGCTTTTTGGCAGATGGTTTCCTGAAGAGAAGTATTCTATTTTGAAGCTGGCATACAAGTTGGGTAATACTGCATGAATTATTTAGTATATCTGGGTCTCAATTATTCAGTATCTCTGGGCTTGTAATAAAGTTGAAATATTCCATTTCTTAATAGGACAATTCTGAGGTTTATGGAGATAAGAAAACAAAAATATTGCCACAAAGTATAAGTTAACTTTTTATAACTTGTATATTTTTTCTAGGACATTCTACTGCAATAGCCTATCTTCCATTTCTATGTCAAGTTTATTTTATTAAAATGCCAGCTTTGTTTCAGAAGGAGAATGCAAATAACAAATGTAAACACCAACAATATACTGTTCTTGAAGTGTATATTACTGGTATTCATGGAACTTTTTCTATGACCACTGATGGTTATGCTAAAAACAAACACATCCTGAAAAGTGAATGAAATTTCATTGTCAATATGTCTTTCTCCATTGATGAGGTATAAAAACAATATAAGTTTTAGGCAGCATTGTTGGCATGGCTTGTGATGGAGAAAAACTACTGGACAAGTGTCCTCTTGCTGTCAGTTTCTGGCTGGAATCCCAAGTGAAAATGAACAGAGCAGAAAGTTTTGAAGTAGCCAATTACAGAATACAAATTGTATGGTCAGTGGTTGACAATTTTTCCTGGTAATGAAATGACCCAATGACTTAGAGGTAGGAAAGCCATTTCAAATCTGACTAGAGAATCAATATTGAGTTACTTCTGAAAATTTTTGAAAGTCAAGTTATTATACTTAATTGGCAAGAATGCTATGTAATGATTTTTTTCTATAATTCCATTTTTAGCAATTCTGTAATGAGCTCTATCATTGTTTATAAATAATTAAATGTTTTGGCTTTATAAAAAAGTTAGAATACATTTATTATTTTAATCAATTACTGAAAATAAAAAAATTAGTTTTATGTTTACTCTTTGACTAAAAATCACTATCTTATAACATAATCTAAGGTAAACAGAGCATTTCTAAGTTATGATCTTTTGTGTTATAATTTTTGTTTTTTTCTTTGAAGAGATTTTATGAACTAGATATTAAAGATTTAATTAAAACTTCCATGAGATATTCATGACAAACAAAGTTGTGAGAATAAAAACTGCAAGTTAATGAACAGAGGAAAAATAGTCTTTGCTTTTATAACCACTGAACACAAATTTCCACATGGCAGACTTTGGAAAAAAATTGAAGTATAAACATAACTGAATTATTTTGAATTATCAGAACTAAGGATACTTTATATTTTATGCTGGAAGAATCAGGTCAGTAAAGCTAATTAACAGAAAAAGATTATTTACTGCTTATTATATTAGAAGGTCACTTGCATACATTTCACACTATATAACATGGAATTCTTGCTCATAAAAGAAAGGAGACTAATTTTGATTTTTAAAGGTTTATTTATCTAAACCAAATATTCCTTCTGACAAAATAGGAAGACTAAGAATTTTCTTTATAATTTTATTTTTCTTTATAATTTAAATGAACATTAATTATAAGTCACATTAAAATTAGTATAGCCTTTCTAAATCTGTAAATTAGAAAAATACAGAAAGCTATAAAAGTTAAATTGCCACTTAAAACTTTAGAAAATAGTTTAACAGATTCAATGATACTAAACTTATATTACAGAAAAGTTCTTAAAAGTAAATTTTCTTCCTGAAATCCTAATTTTTTTATTTGTAATTTGGTTGTTACCTGTGTCTATCTCTTTCCCGTAATTGTAGGGTTTCTTAGGGCAAAGATGTGTCTTGCATATTCTTGTATCTTTTGCTCTGATTACAATGCTGGTCACATAGGAAGTATACAGTGACTTATGAGTAAGTGAGGGGTGAGTAGAAATATAGACAGATAAGTAAGCAGATGGGACCAGAAAGCTACATAAGTTAGATTTGAAAGTCAAATAAAGAAATCCTACCTAAATAGATGACATAAATATCTCCATTAATTTAGTTGCTTCATAAAGCTGCTTCTCTAAATTAGCCCATTAAATAAGTAAGTATTGCTGCACATATTGAATGGCTAGCATTTTATGTTTTGGTATAAATTTCTAAATTAAAATTGACCCCTGAAAATAGTTCCACAGTTTATCTAGCTCTTTTATACTACAGATATCTTCTTATAAACTGATTTTGGAGGTATGAGAAAATATATATATTTGCTCAATCCTACCTGCTGAGTTCCTGTATAAGATAATAATAAAATTACAACTAAAAATATAATTTATACAAAAAATATTATTACAAAAATATTTATACACAAAATATTATTACAAAAAATTTAAATATGTAAAATATGTGCACACAGAGACTTCATTAACAAAACAAAAATATCCAGATCACTAGATATCCAAAGAAGGATCTGGAAATTTTAATCACAGGAAGTGGATTAGTTGTAAAGACTTTAAATTTTCAGTATAGCATGTGAAATGTGATTTATCAGACTTGACAGTTATAAACTGTAAATTTCTAATTAATTTAAGAAATCATCCGACTTAGCTAGTGGTTGGTTTCTCTGCTAAGTCTGAATCATATTTGCTAACAAAGCCATATACAGTTGTGTGTGATGGTCTTTCACTGGCCATTTGAAAAGTCACAGATTCTTTGAAAAGTAAATTCTGGGGGCATTGGGTCCTAGAGGATGGCCAAGGGGCTGAGTCCTGCGGATGCTCTATTCCCTATCATTTATAATGTTTTCGTATTCTGTAAAGATACTTAATGAAATATTTTTTGAGGGGTGGACTTAGTGCTTCCTATTATATAAGTTCACACCATCCACATGTATGTCGGGCCCAACAACAGCTTGAGTCATGTGACTTTTCATAGGAAGTAAGAAAAGAAGCCCAAAAGGACAATGTCCAAGGTGAGAATAATGATATGTATATACCTTGTGTCTAATTTTAAATGCATTGTAAAGCTTTTAAATTACCTGGTTATAAAAATAGCTGCTAGAATGAGAATCCAGGTGATCAGGACGCCAATAGCATTAAAAAACCTCTGATTTAGCCAAACCCATCTCTCAGGATCTGTTGAAATCTTGGTCCAAGGACTAAGAGTCATTAGGCAAAGTCCCCAAGGTGACAGGAACAATAATTCAACTGACAACACCTGACAAGAGTTATCTCTATATGTATGCATGTATGTATGTATGCATGTATGTATGTATGTATGCACCTACATGCCCTTATTTTTTAAATTAGACATAGGTGAAAACAGTGACAGTGTAAAAGAGCAGTTCTGTTATAGCTGCTATTGAATGAGTTGCCTCCTGTAATCTCCATCAGCTTCCCAGTATTGAAATATCATTATTATATTGTTACTTCTATTATAAATATTGGTAATAATTATGCTGACATTTAAATTTTTATGCTTATGAAAATCATGTTTAGAAAGCTTCAATAGTTCTAATGGATCTACAACCGCGATTTTCAACCCATGTGCCACAACACACTGCATGTGGCAAGAATTTTTAAAACATGCAGTACCTGACTAGTTAGGGGCACTGACCTCTTTTGCCTTAGATTTTCAAATAAAAAAAAGACAATAATCAACACAACTACAACAGTAGAGTGTGAAGGAATCAAAATGATATCTACTTTTTCCCTGTCATATCAGCAAAAAAATATATTTTCGGTGTGCTGCAGAATTTAAGTAATTAGTTTATGTGTACTATGACATCAAAAAGTTTTAAAATTGCTGATCTACAACATAAAATCTAAATAACACAATCATCATTCTCAGCAAATACGAATGTAAAATAAGTGGCCTAACCTTATCCCCATTTTATACCAGACTACAGATAAAGCTTTTTAGCATAATTTATATAGAATTCTGGATACACTGCTTCAGACTATGCTGAAATTATTTTCAAGGAGATCAATACAATAATATAGTATCAGGGTTTGTACAAGTTATTTTTGTTTATAGATTACATACTGATACTTGATGGTACTTATGATTAGTTGTATATAAATTACTTTTTAGTCTTTTATAATTTCATGTTATTTAAGGGCAATAGTCACATCTTATGAAAACTGTCCTATATTGTATCTTTTATTGTAGTTAACAGAAAGAAAACAATATATGTTTCTTAAGACTTAAAAGATTGTCAAAACTATAGTGGGATTCTATAAGGTGCCATTAAATTTGCCACACTGAACACTGGGCTACTTTTTAACGACTTAGTTTTGCTGGGCTCTGGAAGACCAAACATTTTTTTATCTCTTTCTGGCTGGTGATTCTGGTAGTTACAAGAGTTTCCTCTCAATATTGAGAGAGACAGCTATAGACCTTCCTCGTAAGCCACTGCAATAGGATCAGGAAAATAAAGTGAATGGTTCAGAAAATAAGTAACCAAGTGCAAGCCTGATTTAACCAGGCAGGGATGCAAAACCTCATTGTTTAGGATCTGTCTTGTATATGTCAGTACTTAAACATGATTTTATTTGAAGAAATGCATTAAGAGCAATATCCAAGGTTTCTGACTCAGCGTTACTAACACACTAGCTTTGAGTTTCATCCTAAGTAAGGTAGTTTATCAGTCAATTGCATACTTAATTTTCCTGCTAAGTTCCATTCTTAGAATATAGCCTCATTTTTTATAATATGTTAAATTATTGATAGTAAATAAAGAAATAGAAAATAAGCAATCACCATTTTTTGGAATAAGAATAGGATAAACAAAGATATGTATTCCATTGGTTTTAGTTGTGAAGGATTTACATATACTAATGTGAATAATAAATTGCTCCATACTTTTCTTTTCTCATAATATAGCTCTTTAATACTTTTATGTTAACATTTTAACATGAATTTCCGATATTCCAAACATTCTTGTGATGGCTTTTATTTTTTCCTTCCTAATATCATTAGATCTTTTTATTTGTGAAATCCAGAGACCTTATTCTGCTGAATATGTATGAGGAATATACTCATTAGATGCATTAACCCTTCATTCTGAGGGTCAAAGGAACAGAGTTCTGGTCTTGGCTCAACTGAATTCATGTGTAATGGCTTCAGGCTAGTCAGGTGTAGTATTTCCTTACAAAAATGCAGGTATGTCAACTTTATAAACATTACAAAATTGTTATTAACACTGTATGAAATAAAATATCAAAGACATTCTTTAATAAAATTAGCTTTTGAGTTAGTCAGGAAGCCAATATGTTAATATTGCCAATTTCATGTATTTCATTATCATAACTTTTAAATCAGCAACTCAAACCAAAAGGCTGATGTCAACTTTGTTCATTAATCCTCTTGCTCTTTTTTTTTCTTATGCGAATAGCTACTGAATTTAATGCAGTTTATAATTTTCTGCTCAGGTATAATATATTGTTCATGGTCATATTAATTTTAATTGTTCTGTTTCTGAATATAACATTAAGGTCACTTGAAACTGAAATAAATATTGGCTGTGACTCAGTCTGAATTCAATGTCATTAGCAAATCTCCTAAGTACATTACAAGGATAATTAAATACAACTTTTTTATGTCTCTCCTGAATGACAATTATATATTGATAAGAACTTTCTGGGTTCTTTATCTTATAGCTACAAAATTTAAAATAAATGTTCTTGTATGTTTTATAAGAATATATATGTCTAAATCAGAATTATTTTTAGGAAATGGCAAAATAACCCAGTTGAGGTGGCTCAGTGGTAGAGCATTGACCTATGAACCCCGAGGTCCCTGTTTGATTCCTGGTCAGGTCACATGGCTGGGTTCGAAGCTCCATCCCTGATAGGGGACGTGCAGAAGGCAGCTGTTCCATGAATCTCTCTCATAGATGTTTCTCTCTCTCTCTGCATCTCCCTTCCACTCTATCTAAAAATCGATTTAAAAAATATTTTTAAAATAAAAAAAGGGCAAAATATATTAACCAGGAATTTAACTTTATGTGATATGTAGTCCCAACATATTTGATTCCAACTGTGATCATTTTTTAAAATAACACTGCTTCTATTACAATGAATTATTTTTAGTAATAACTGTGTAAAATAAGTAAAATTTTTTAAAATTTGTTTTAAGTTATATTATAAACAATTAACAATTAAAAAATAAATTTCAACTTGGAAACATTATTTTCAGTGAAATATTTGAGGTATATACAATTTTTTACTTAATCTAATCTAATAAAAGAGAAACATGCAAATTGACTGCACCTCCAATACGCCCCAAGCCACGCCCACCAGCCAATCAGAGCGACTATATGCAAATTAACCCAACCAAGATGGTGGCTGGCAGCCACGGAGCTGGAACAAGCAGGAGGCTTGGTTGCTCCGGTGATGGAGGAAGCCAAGATTCCCACCTGCCCTGGCCGGCTGTGGCCTCTGCTCAAGGCAACAAAGTTTCGATTATAGAAGATAAATAAATCCCAGATACCTGCTTCCAGCCAGCCTCCACTGGGAGCTTGGGTGGCTGGGGGCCTTGGCCAGCCTGCAAACAGCCATCAGCCCCTCACCCAGGATGGCCACACCCTCATGGGGTGAGGGTCCCCGCTGGGGTGCTTGGTCAGCCTGCAAACAGCCATCAGGCACTCACCCAGGATGGCCAGACACCCCAGCAGGAACCCCCACCCTGAAGGGGGAGTGGCCAGCCTGAAAATGGCCCTCAGCCCCTCACCCCGGCTGTCCAGACACCCCAGTGGGGACCCCCACCCTGAAGGGGCTGTGGCCAGCCTGCAAACAGCCAATTGCCCCTCAACCAGGCTGGCCAGGCACCCCAGCAGGACCTCCCTCTTTGAAGGCGGTGTGGCCAGCCTGAAAATGGCCCTCAGCCCCTCACCCAGGCTGGCCAGGCATCCCAGCGGTACCTCCACCCTGATCCGGGACACCCTTCAGGGCAAACCAGCTGGCCCCCACCCATACACCAGGCCTCAATCCTATATAATAAAAGGGTAATATGCAAATTGACCCTAACAGCAGAAAGACTG